>NC_088881.1:6896545-7196545 GCF_032884065.1 Artemia franciscana
TCTTTGACAACTATAAGTCTTGTATTGCTGAGACAATCTCACGTTTTTTAGAAAATCCACATCAGTAAAAACATTTCTTTTAACAACCCACCATCAATGAAAGGTGTCTTCTTTTTTGCGAGTTTTTGAAGAGATTTTTGAAGAGAGTATATAAGAGATTTTGAAATGCAATGGTGGACTTTTTAGAATTTTCCTCACATCTATTGAAAATATCCTGTTTTGCTGTAAGACATCAATTTTTCAAATTAACGAAACAATATAGTTCCTCCCAGTCCCGTGTTAAAATTATAGGTTCGTTGTTTTATACTCGGTCCAGTCATTTTCGGCCTAAAGATGTAGAAAATAAATCAAAACGCACTATGTGCATCCAGATTGTCCAAAGGGCGTATCTAAAGAATAGAGTTTGGTATTTTAGTTGGAACTTTCAGAGAATACTTAAATGGAAAGATCAATTGACTGAAAGGCAATCTATGCATATTGTTACTAACATTTCTACCACCGTTACTTTTCCTAATAACTTACTTCAATTGCCACAACTTGTAAGGGTTAGAGTATCAAGATGAAAGGGGGTTAAAAGCGGACATTGGCAATGATTTAATGTGTACATAAATAGGAAACCTTTCGTTTCAATGGAATAATATTGAAGCTACTAACTATGGCTTTAGTTTTAAATTAGGGAATTTGAATCAGATTGCTTAAAGAGAATTTGCTGTTAAAAATAAGTATCGTAGGAGTTTTTGGGTATTATTTCATTTTTCACTTATAGTGCGTTTCCAGATTTGTAAACTGAGCGTTTTAAAGACGACTACCGGAAATTATCTAGAGCATCATATAGGTATCCTAAACGGAAACTTTTTTGATTTAGGAATCGGCGAAAATTAGTCTTTAGCATATTGTTTCATGATTAATATATGCATGAATGGAAAACACAAGTTTTTGTATGGAAGCCAGAGTAGAACGGGTTGCCCTGCCACTATTATACTTCTGTCAATGTTTATTCAATGTTGGGCTTTTACTCGGAAATCTAGATTTTTTTATATGCAAGCATAATTTAATATCTTAGGTTTATTTGGCTATATTTACCTTCCTAGATGTTCAATCCTTTTAGTTTTTGCGATATTTAAAGCTCAACAAGTTCCAGAAGTTTTTCTTAACGTTAGGTTTTTACTTTTTCTTAAATCTGTGACGCAAAAGAACCCGAGTTTGTCTTCAGTTATAAAATGTTCATAATATTTCATCGAGTTATATGAATTATTTAAGATATTTAATCAAATTTATCAAATAATATTATAATAAATTAAATTATAAATAATTTGCTATATTGTTTTTATGTCAATATGTCTCTTTAATGCCATGGCTCCTAGTTAGAATCAGATTTCCGTTTCAGGTAAGACTCTTTTTGAGCTAATTAAACCAGTGGACGAACGTATCGAGGATGTGAAGAAGTTTTTAAAATTGATCGCACCATCACTTTGTACAAAAATTGTGCCAATTTATGATCCATTTCGACCATCTATTTCTGATCCTGACCTAGAAGTAACTCATTTTTTTCTACTGTAGTCAATACCATATCTAGAGTTTACTAGTAGATTATAATTTCAATAGTTAAACTTCCAGATATTTCCTAAGGATATTTCACTTCAGATAAGAGGAACGAAATAAAATATGTTTTATTCGTCATTCTTAGGAGCAGGAAAATAAGTTTGATATTGTAAAATCTGGACTTGACCCTATAATTTGCCTGCGTTTGACGGTCTAAGTTAACTCTCTAGATTAGTCCGTTTTTAGACTGATCAGTTTAAGCTCAATTTGCTTCTCCGCTTTTACATCATTCGATTCAGATTTAATTCGGATTTATTTTTCAGCTTCTTCACTAAGTTTAAAAATAACTCACCGCCGTCTTATTGGTATAAGTTGCATTGTTTCAGATGGACAAATTTTCTAATATTTGAAAATTTGGTAAATCCATGTTTTTAAAATTATTTTCACGCGATTCTGTCTTTTTCAGACTTTCTCCAAAAGTTTTAAAATCTCAAAGTTTTGAATTTCCTGTTTTATAAAGTCTAGTTGCAGAAATTTGAAAATGAAATACCGAATTTTTAAGAATCTGGAATTATTTTACATAAAAGGGGATTGCTAACGAAATTCGAAAAAAGTGAAAATTTTGAAAATCATGAATTGTAAGTAGAAAGATCTTAGTTGAACAATGTGATATTTAACTTTTGAAATTCTTACAAGCTGGAAGTTTTAGATATGAAAGAGGTTTTTCCATTGCGATTCGATTAAAGTGGAAATTGCTACAAAAAGCTGAAAAAAATAAGTTATAAGCGTTTACTTGAAGAATTTGACATTTAAGACATTAAATTCTTAAGAAGTTGGAATTTCTGATACGAAAAAGGTCTTTTTGTTATGGAAATTCTGAAAAAGTAAGAAATATAAAAATTTTTTTTAAATAAAATATGAAATAGAAAGGATTAGCTTGAATTTGTAATATTTAAGCCCCGGAGTTCTTAAAAATTGGAATTTTACATCAGTAAGGTTTTTACTACTGCAATTTAAAAACGTGAAAACCGTTGAAATTATGAATTGAAGGGTGTGTAGCCATTCCAATGTTATTTAAGATGAGTCGTATTTATTACTTTCTTTGTGGAGGATAAAAAGTGGGTCACCCCTCTTGATAGGATAATGTGTCATTATTTAAAATTTATGAAGCAAATGCCGAAAATCTAAGAGATTCAAAATCATGCGTGAAACCTAGGAAAAATGGGGTTAAATCAGTAAAAGGAATGGTTTTAGATATTTTTTGGGGAAAGGTAAAGGTATAGGCATGTACTGAAATATAAAAAATTAAAAAAGAATCGAAGTGAAAAAAGAGAATTAGGAAAAATTTGGGTTAAAATAAATAAAAGCAAGTGTTTTAAATATTCTTGAGGGAAAGAGAAAGGTATAAGGGTATACACAAATCCCAAAAATTTGAAAGCTAGTTCAAGCCTCAAGAAGAAATTAATTATGTGACCAGCCCTTCACTTGGGATCCAATTCATACTTCAGTGTGAGAGAAAAACAGCTTTTTCGCTCTTAATTTTCGGTGTGCAAAATAATTGACGCAAACATATTTATTTTGAGACGAGTTTCATCAATTGAAGTCGGAACTATTTTGGAGAAGCTGAAATGGTGTCTTTATTTTTGCGAGATGATTATCAATGCAATACTTGTAGTGGAGTACCTTATTCCATTCTATACGTTGTTCAGTACGCCACTTCGATTCTTGACTTACGGGTGCACGGTTAAATGGAGTGTTTTTTAAATGTATTTTAGTATAAGGAATAACTAATGCAACATGAAAGGATAAAATTATGGAAGAGTACTCTTGAGTGACTCTAGTGACTTCTGTGACATAGCATTTGCACATGTTAGCACAAAAATAATTAAACTAATCACCGACGACATGGTGAAGGATTGAATCGGTGGTGTTAGGCTTCCCTCTTCCCCAAAAAATTCCCTTTCAGAAAATATTAAAAATAGTGAAAATGCTCAAAATACTAAAAGAAAATGGCAAATGATCGGAGACGACAAAATTATTAAGCACAGAACTGCAAGAATGGCAATACTACTGGATACAAGCATGTGATCAAGGTTAGACACTGATCTCGAGGGGTATATATATGTAAAATTAGCAGATTTGAGTTAAAGAGCACTTACTCAAATCAGTGGTTGTTCCAGTAAAGAAAGGTGTCCGCCAGGGTTCATTATTATCCCCAAGTTTGTACAATTACAGTGTTTTAAATGCCCAGGCATGTGTAAATGTTTCATGTATCTCCAAGAATATAAATGTGTCGCTACCTACATACGCGGACGATCTATTAAATCTAAGTCGGTCTATTAGGGGTCTGCAATCGAATTTCTCGATCCTGCGTGATGAATACCGAAAAATCGGCCTGGCCTTCAATACTTCTAAATCTGCAGTTCCTTTTTTCAACGATAGTCCTTCTCAGCCTGAACACCTCCTACTGGGTAGTTAGTCAATCACCGTTTCATCTCATGTCGTGTATCTGGGTTTACCCATAGGCCGTAACCTTAATGAAACTCGTCTACTGCTCGTCAAATACGTCGAGAAAAAACTCCGCACCGCGTATGGGTCTATCGTCGCCAGCAGACTCCTCTTATGCCGAAAGTATCTCGCCAATATGTATAATGCTGTCGCACTGCCGCATATTTTATATATCGCGCCATTTTGGAATTTATTAACTGACACCCAAAAACGCAAGCTCCGGTCCCTTTATTTTAGGTTCGCGAAGTTCCTGCTGCGATGCCCCTTGTGGACGAGAAATACATATATGATTGATAAACATAGGATTGCAGACCCCAGTATCGCGGTAAACCGGTTGATTTTTAATTTCCAGGCAAAATGGAACCACCCCTGGCTTAAACATTTCTACAGTTCTTGATTATGTATTTTTCCATGTTGTGTCTTAAATTTCTCTCCGTTTTTCTTCTCTTTTTTTCTTTTCTTTTATTTGTTTTTTTTTCATTGTACTCCGTTTTGTTCCATGTGAAAAATACGGGTAATAAATATTTTACTTACTTACTTACTTACTTGGAATCAGGCTAAGAAGCAGAGCCGTACGTGGATTATCACTTTTTGTTAAGTCACAAAATTGAAGTCCTCCAAGAAAACCCAACGGAGATGTGAGGCTCTAATTTCAATCCCTCGTTTTTCCAGTGTTCTGCAAACTTCGCTTTGTCTCTTTAGTCAAGGAGGCACACTCGTGCCTCTATAAAGAGGCGACACACGACAATGTTAAGCGATCTTCGGTTCCAGTGGTCGCAGACGGATGGGGAGGGATGCATTTCGTAGCCCGAGCTCCAACTAAGAAACCTGCAAAATTTCATCCCCCTCCAACTTTTCCTTCATGGGGAAAATATGGCCGAAAGTTTCGACCTGTCAACCCAAGCCCCCCTTTAACGTTGTCCGATCGGGCTGAAATTCACAAGTTAAGGTCCCCTAGGACCCAGGAGCTTATCCGCGAAATTTCAGCTTGATCCGATAACTCCTTCCCTGTTTTCCAGAAACCACGCATAGCCACTTAAAATTCATTTACTTTTTTTTCCTAGACGCCTACAGGTCACATCCGACATCGGATCTGGGTGTACGAAGACTCATTCGATGCGGAATTCTCCGAGTAAGTGCCCATGAAAGTTTCGTAGGAAAATCTTAACCCCCCGAAAGTTTCGACCCTCCAACCCCCCCCCCCCCCACCCCTTTTAACGTTGTCCGATCGGGCTGAAATTCACAAGTTAAGGTCCCCTACGGCCCAGGAGCTTATCCGCGAAATTTCAGCTTGATCCGATAACTCCTTCCCTGTTTTCCAGAAACCACCCATTAGCTATTTAATTAACGGATTTCTCTCCATAAGAGCCCATGTTAATTTGAAATTTTTTGAAATTTTTGTGTTTAACATTTTTCGAAGTTATTCCATTATTCATTCATTTCAATTTTTTGTTAATTAAAAGAGGGCCTTTCCGAAGCCAAGAGCTGGGGGTTAGCAAAAAAACAAAAAACCTGTACAAAAGAGTCTTTAAAAGCTGGGGGTTTGGGGGGCGGCAGCCCCCCAACTGCCTCTTCTAATTCCTGTACGTTTTAAGGTTCGACTTTGGGACGCAGCCTCTTTAACTCTTTAAGAAAACGAAGTTTTTTTCATATTATTTTTCAGTAGGCACGCATTCACAGTGACAATATCGTCCACTTTCACTGCAAGGAAATGGTCAGCTTTTGCAAACAGTTCCTAGTTAGAGTGCTTATTTATTATTGTAGCATGTCCACCCTAGGGGTGTCCTCGTTTTTTAGGGTTTTTCGCAGAAACAAAGTGGAGCACATGAAATGGTACTATATCGAGTAGTTTCATATTGTCCGTAGAGAGAAAATGTTCTTGTGTGCATATAGTTCCTCCACTAAGGCAAAGTTGTTTGAATACGGCGAATTTTACACTGAGGCTAATGTTTAGGCTCCATGATACGAAGCATTTTTTAATATAAGCCTTAACCAATTTAAACAGATTGGCCTGTCGGCTTCATAGTCATGTTTGAGGGGCAGTTACCATGGTAGCGCTTGTGTTTGGTGCTTTGACAGTTCAAACGGTGAATCGGGTTCTGACAAGGGATTTCTTTAGTCGCTCTGTTGAAACTTTGAGGGGAATGGCCGCGTTTCTTGGCATTTTTACAGTATGTCGACAAGTGGCCGATTTCAGAACCATTGAAGCAACTTTTCGGGAGATTAATAAATTCTTGTATTTTTAAGTGTCAAAGTCAATTATGATCGGCATATTTGTGACAGTATCAGGTCTTATTGTTCTAATTAAACGACCATTGTGTTTCAGTAGTCGTTCTTAAGGAATTGGGACAAAAAGTAGAACTTTAGCATAAAGAGCGAGGTATCGATGAGGGGGCAACCCTCATATGCGTAATAATTTCTGTTTATTACAAGTTTTAATGTTGCTCCTTACTTTCAGTTGAAACAAGTTGTTTGTTATTTAATTCCTTATTAGTCTTAGATGATGCTTGGAAATTGTCATCCTCTACACGGACCCCCCCCCCCCCACACACACGGAAAGATCCCCTAGACAATGCAATCCCGGCAAAAATTTATCCCGGACAATTACCCTTAATATCTTCACATGTAAAATTGAGTCAGCGAAGAAAAATTAAGACAAATATAAAAAATTTCGCATATGAATTCTAGAAAAATCAATCACTGACTAATTTCCCCTCCTGAAACTTTTCTCCCCATGGAAAATTCTCCGGTGGAAAATCCCCCAGCATAAAATTCACTCACCCCCCCCCCCTCCAACTAAAAATCTATGCATAATTCCCAATAATAAAAACTATATGTAAACAATGGGCAAATTTAATAACTAAATTACCTTTCCCTAGGGGCTAGGGGGCGTCAGGTTGTCCCCAAAGGCATGGTTATTGTGCAATTCAGCTATCTCAAAATTTTCATCGGCCGACTTTGAGGGAAGGGGGGGAGGAGGGGGTTGGCTACCCACCAATCTTTTGGTCACTTAAAAAGGGGATTAGAACTTTAAATTTTCATTCGAATGAGCGAGAAACCCCTCTCCTGATATTATAGGAGCATTGGTTCGATACGATAACCCCTAGGAAAAAAAAAATAATAAGAACAAAAATAAACCCGCATCCGTGATCTTTCTTCTGGCAAAAAAACAAACAAAAAATTTCCCATTTTTGTAGGTTGGAGCTTGAAACATCTACAGTAGGGTTCTCTGATACACTGAACCTGACAGTGTCCTTTTCATTAAGATTCCTTAGCTTTAGTGGGCGTTTACCCCTTTTCAGAAAATCAGGCAAATTTTCTCACACTCGCAGCCTTTGATGGGAAACATTAAACTTAATGAATCTTATATATCAGGAATCAGCATAATAATCCAATTCTTTTGACGTATCTATTGATATGAAAATTCTGTTCTTTACAGTTTCGGTTACTATTGAGTCACATCGCACGTTACTTAGTTCTTTACCACAAACTAGATCTCCCCAATATGGTAAAATAGACACTTGTCAATATGATTCAGCGTTATTTAAAGTTAAAATATCTGTGATTTAGCGATTATGTTTTCCTTAGTGTTTTTTTTTCTCCGGAGTGATTTATCATTTGTTTGTGTTGTCTTGTTATTTAAAGGGTGGTAGTGAAAGAAAGATGATGGGATAAGTTATATTTTTTATTGGTTTTTGCGTCATACCAAGTTCATGAGGTAGAGCCGCTCTACTTCCCTTTTACTTTTTCTTCGCCTTTTTTTCTTTTTCTTCTTCCTTCTTATTTTAGTCAATGAAAAAAAAACTTGGTTTTTATTTAATTCCTGATTGTTCTTTAAATTAATACTGGGAAATTGTCACCCTTTCGGTGACAATTCGAAATTTCTTCGCCTTTTTTTCTTCTTCTTCCTTATTTTTGTCGATGAAAAAAACTTGTTCTTTTATTTAATTGATGATTGTTCTTTAAGTAATGCTGGGAAATTGTCACCCTCCACAGGATAGAGGCGTTTTTTCTATGTTTTTTGCAAATGAAACCCCTATTTATTATTTGAGCTAAAACTGATAAAAGAAAATCATTTTTAGCAGAAAAATGAGTTTTAATGCTGATGATGAACGCTGTATATGTGTTCGAAATATCCAGTTCAATAATTTTATATCTATTCACTGTCAATAAAAAGGTATCATCCCTATTTTGAACTGTTTTACTTCAGTTGAAAAAACATACTTTTTTAAAATTTAATTTCTAGATTAAATTATTTTGACCAGCCTATAATGTTTTTTTTTTTTATTTTTAAAGATAGTAACCCTTCACACTCCAACCAATATGGCTCAGCGAGGGTCTTAGTTTCCAAGATAATGCTCCTTGCCTTGACTTGATGCGTCTAATTTCTTTAAGTAAGATCATATAAAGGTTACCAGTATTTTCTAATGGGCTGCAGCTTACTGACACCATTATCCACCAGAAACTGCTTGATTACCCACCATTTGGGCTTCATGTGGTTTATATTGACAATAAATACCTTAAAGAGATAATCAACTATCAAGAACGGGGTTTACCAAAATTTTGACACGTATACTATCCTTTTTTATAATTTCCCCAACGCTGAGTACCCCTAGGGCCGTTACTAGCCAAAATGTTTGGAGGAGGGGAGTAAGGAATTTTACTGACTGGCTGGTCATTTTTACTGACTGTTTTTTTCATACTTAGTATAATGCCTGTTTTGAACACAATACGTAAAATAACTGCACGAGTCAGTAAAACCGCTGCATTTACCGACCGAGATTTAAATTTCGTTACATATCATGTCATTATTTCAATACTCTTATTCAACCAAATAGAAAATTGTCGCACCATCTCTAAATTCACGGTAGGATTCGGCAAACTGCTGCGTATTTCGTTTAAGTTCAAACTTTCTGTAGATGACATGTCAGTATTTTCATGGTCTTTATTTGACGGTACAAAGAATTTTAGTGGCGTCCGAAAAACCATGGCGCTTCGCTTCATGATTTTACCGACTTATTCTTTTACCGAATGACCGAAAATTGGGTGAGGACGTTCCCCTACCCCATACCTGACGTTCCTGAGTACCCCTCGCGAAAAAGTGGATGCGTTTGAATTACAATCAACAATAATTTGTTTTCTATTTGGTACACAAATAATATTAAGGCGAAATAAAATTATCCATAGTAAAACATAAATGAAAATTATATTATAAAAAAGAATTTTGTTTGGATCAATGAAAAGGATGAGATTATTCGCACTGGAATATTAGTCCTTCATAATTTGGTTCCTTCGTTTAATTTTTATCTGAGATGTGATTTCATGTCCAATATCCTGTTCCTTGTGCAGTGAAGGTTCATATACCTATCGAAATCCGGTGCAATATGTACCCCGCCAGATACTTTTCGTATCCCTGGGGGTACGCGTACCAAAATTTTTCTTTACAAGAATCCCACTTCCACTCCTTTCAGTGATGACAAGTTTAAAAATAAATTTAGTTTCCAACCTTGGACGTCACTCTAACTTTTTTCTTTATTAGCAGCCGAACCGGTCACATTTCAAACCACAGTCCATGAAAAAAAAAAATATTGTCTTTTCAGTAATAAAACGCGTCCTCAGTAATAAAACACCACAGGAAGTGCCTCTTAATTTTCTTACCACATCATTATTTTTTATTTTGGTGGTCTGTCATGTCTCCCACATAAAAATAAGAAATTCTTTTATTCTCAAAAAGGAGAATATTTGAAAATAATAATCGTAAAAAAAAAACAACAACAAAAAAACAATCCACTCAATTAAAAAAAGCACAAGAAATATTTTCCATCGTTATAACTTTCTTTTACACAAATAATATACATAATATATACAAAAAAACGAAAGAAAGTTTTAATGATATCACAATCTAAATTTAAGATTCAAACTGTCTCATTAAACTCTACTTCGGCTGCTATTTAAGCAATAAAAAACAAACATTTTGACTTCATAAAAAAAAACAACTGGCAGCTCTGTCGGCACACTACCATTTTAGGAACACTGACTTAGGACATATGCAGAGTTGTGTCATGTTTCTATTGGTTTTCAACAGTTTTTCGCTTTATTTTGTTATGCTATCTAACTTCTCATTTTTGATCCTAGGTAATTTTCTGACGACTCATTTAGTTTAAAACTAATTTTCAACTTAAAAATGTATCTTAAGTACGTGTTTATTTCTAGATGAATGAAAATATTCCAATTCATCCGCATGTGATTGGTTTAACCGGTGGGATAGCGAGTGGCAAATCATCAATAGCGAAACGTCTTGAAAACTTGGGTGTTTTCATCGTCGATTGTGATGCCCTTGGTCATCGGGCATATTTACCTGGGACAAAATGTTTTAAAGACGTTCTGCAAGCGTTTGGAGATGAAATTAAGGATGCTAACGGCACGATAAACCGGAAGGCTCTTGGTTCAATCGTTTTTTCTAACAGGGTAAATGAACGGACTAGTATTTTTTTTTGTTTTTAACGAAATCTTTGTCTATAGAAAGATGTTGGTAGTGTTGGTAATTGACTAGTTATCTGTCCTGATGTATTTGTGATTCGGCCATAAAAGGACAAAACAGCAAGGACTCCTTGGAGATAACTTTTGTTCATAAAATTGTTTGGAGATGAAATTAAGGATGCTAACGGCACGATAAACCGGAAGGCTCTTGGTTCTATCGTTTTTTCTAACAGGGTAAATGAACGGACTAGTATTTTTTTTGTTTTTAACGAAATCTTTGTCTATAGACAGATGTTGGTAGTGTTGGTAATTGACTAATTATCTGTTCTGATGTATTTGTGATTCGGCCATAAAAGGACAAAACAGCAAGGACTCCTTGGAGATAACTTTTGTTCATAAAATCGTTTGGAGATGAAACTAACAGGGTAAATGAACGGACTAGTATTTTTTTTTTTTTAACGAAATCTTTGTCTATAAAAAGATGTTGGTAGTGTTGGTAATTGACTAATTATCTGTTCTGATGTATTTGTGATTCGGCCATAAAAGGACAAAACAGCAAGGACTCCTTGGAGATAACTTTTGTTCATAAAATCAGGATAGACTCAAGGAAGACGTGAAATTCTTTGAAAAAAAAAGAAAAGAAAAAAAATGAAAGAAAAAGAAAAAAAACGCCATCTAAGTTAATCAGGAACATATTGGGAGGAAAGAAAATAGCTCGGGCTACTTTCAGAGACGTCTGGTCGACCCAAAGAATGTAAGATTTTTAATCAGTTATAATCATTTTGTTTTAATCCTTATTAACAATAATTTGTTTCGTTCATTTTTTAATTTAATTCATTTATTAATCTTATTAATCAGGTTATGCATTTAACTTATTGATCCATTTCAACTTATCTTTAATTATTAATTCTCAACCAAATTAGTATAATTTGATAAGTAAAAATTAAGCTTAGTTCAATCTTTTTTCGAAGTAATAAAGTAATTATTTTCAATAGTCTATAATAAGTTCAGGCAGAGCCGAGTTAGCTTCTCATGTCAAATAAGGAGATAGATATTTATTTCAAAAAAATCTCTATCACAAGCCCACGAAGCGCTGAATTTGGAATTCGGAGTCGAAAAATCCTATGATTACACGAAAACTGGAAAAAATGTAAAAAAAAAACAACGAAAAAGAATAATCATTTGTGAGTCAATAAATTAACAGTAAAAAGTCATTTAAAAAGTAAAAAAATAAAATCTATGGATGGTGTCTTTCCTGTGGATATCCGACTTTAAATTTGAAGAAATTGTGACGCCGAGGAGTTTAAATCGGGACACAGAAATTAAGAAGGGATAGGACTAAGAAAATAGGGCGAAGATTTGAGGACACAAATTGGCAATATCATGGACTTAGAGGGATTGACTGTCACGTCTAAGTTCAAGGCCTCATCTCCAATTTTATTGAGGATACTCATAGGGTCGCTTATTAAATTTCCAAAGCAAGTTCAACAACCGTTAGGTCATCAGCAAATTTCCATCGGCCAGTAAATTCCTTTGCAAGGCTGTTAATCATGACTGAAAAAAGGAGGGGACCTTGGAGAGTACCTTGGGGTATGCCATTGTAGACAAGTAGAGGATTTAGATAATAATTCTGGTATTTGACAACTTGCGATCTATTTCTGAAGGTGGAAGCAACCAACTTCACCAATAAGGGAGCAATATTGAACTCGCTGACAAGATTCTCAACTAAAATATTGTGGTTAATAAGGTCAAATGCATTCTGAAGATCAATGGAAATTAAATTTAGCCAGGAATTAGGCTTTTCGAGTATTTCCCGCAGTGGTCAATAAGAGAAACGAGGTAGTGGGAAGTAGAGGTGGATTTTAGGTTCTCGAATTGCAGCAGGTCAGTAAGAGGTAGGATTGTTTCCTTTAGCCAATCTGCAGGGAATCCTTCATAAATTTAAAAAAAAATAGGAGTAAGAGTAATAGGACGAACGCCTTTAATACCAGGCTTTCGCTTTTATTTTTCAAATGGGTTATGAAACCCTGTTTCCAAATTGTTGGAATTCGCCCAGACTCGGTAATCCCATTAGACAGGACAGACATGAGCTTTGAAAATAAGTCACTGAAGGCTCTAATAAGAGGAAACGGGATATCCAAAGGACAAACACTTCTTTTTCTTAGTTTTTCAGTTACTTCTTCAGTTTTCCAGTTTTTCAGTTTAGTTTTTCTTAGTTACTTCTTTCTATCTCAGACGGGGAAATAGTGGGAAAAGAAGGTGAAAGGGCTCCTGTTGGTATTTGGTCAGGCAATGCTGGAAGGCTTTGGACAATGGAAGCAAGGAATTTATTTTGATTATTGGTAGTAACATCAGGCGATTGGGGTAGATTGAAGTGAAGCTGCACAAGCCTCCTGGCATACAACTTTTTAATATCGGAATACCAATTTTTGGTTTTTCAGTGAATAACTCTTCGACCTTATTTTGTAGTACAATCGTGCCAATTTACGAATTTCTCTTTTAATTGATTTTCTTTGTTTATTGGCTTCCTCCGTTTTACCATTTTTGAAAAGCTTCAATTAGGTTCTAATTATTATCATTATAGTTTGGTTAATAAAGGGTATATCACTGAAGAACCTTTGAAATATTTTTTTTTCTGGGAACATTAATATTTATTAATTAGCTTTTTGCAGAACGTAGACATTTCCTCATCAAGATTTTTTAAACTATAAATATTAGACCAATCTTCAGTATTCAGCCACATGCCAAAAGAAAGAAGATAAAATTTTTGAATAGGGTGGTAAGCGCCATAAGTAGTTGAGAAAAAATTCTCAAAATTTGAGGAGGAGGATAAAACAATCAAAAGATGATAACTCCCACCTAATGGGGGCAAAGCTGAGCTAGGGCTGTAAAAATTATATATGTTAATTAAAATAACATACTTAGAAATAACAAAATCAGCACTTGTCTGCAATTGCTGGATGAATCTACATTTTGAATCGATATTTCGATTTGGGGAGTAATAGAAAATAGCTATTGCAGTAATATTAAATGGATGAGGTAGTACTTTTGGTCTAACACTTAGCCAGAGGATTTCATCATACTCGGATAAATTAGGGACTCGAATAACCTCTGGGTGAAGGTTAATCTTTGTAAAAAAAACAAAACACCACCATTTTTTCCGGGGGGACAGCCTAAATGACGGAGTTTAATAAACTCTGAATAATTTGTCAGGCACAGGGACCCTGGGTCATGGAACTGTATTTCAGTAATAGCTCTAATATCTACCCAATTTGATTCTGAAAGCACCTTGAGTTCGGTAAGCTTTTCAAAATTAAGACTTTCAGCAATAGTAACTAAAAGTTTAGGAAAAACAAACTGATGAGGAATCGCGACAGTGAGACTTGATGAGTTCGAGAATTTCCTGAGTGGGGTTTTGATTTAATATTATGATACTTTGAAGAAGTAGGGAAAGAGAAAAATTTAGCTGGGGATTTGGAGGTGAGGGACGGGCAAGGATATAGACGAAGCATGATGAGGAAGCTACAACTTGTTTCCAGACGACCGGAAGTTATAGCAATCAGGATTTATTATAAGATAATTATCAAATGCGAAAATCTCAGATTTGAGTTACATTGACAAGGTAGGCACGAGGGATAAAACGAATGGGCTGGAGGTCGGGTTTCGTGGACAGAGGGTAAGAAGGAGTTGAATTGGGTGGATTTTGATTAGAGAGGAAAGGGAGAGATTGGAAGTCAAAAAGGTCACGGGAAAGGGAAGTGGGGTGGGAACTTTCTGGGAGGAAGGAGGTCGTATTTACTTTGGCAAATGACGGATGGAGGCTTGAACCAGTCAACAATATCTTGGGCACATGGAGTGGATAGGGTATGCAAGGGAGTTTGTGACTGGGAGGGATATAAGTAAGAAGGGATTGTGGAGGGTTTTGGGTGCAGTGATGTCTGCGATGGTGATTTGACTGGTTGTTAGTAAATTTCTGGGCTGGAGAGGCGTTTGGGGAAACAGAATAGCAAAACAATAAACAAACTCTGAAGACAATTCAAATCGTAGTCAGACATAAAACCACAATACAGAAATTAAAAGAATTTGGTAAAATATAGGTTACACAAGTAGTGTGTCCGAAAATCATTAAATAAACTTTACATGATGATTGGTGAAAGCAAATTCTGGTTCAGTTCGGTAGCGCTGCAATGTCTGTGGGACTAGTCATCCCCAATCAGTAGTTCACTATTATGAACTATCTGTCAATTAGGGTACAAATTTTTGTGGAAAATATATTTCCAATGCTAATAAAAAAGAGAACGTTTATTTTAACTAAAGATTGATTAATTCTAATTTTAATTGATTTTAAAATTAATTTGATTACAGTCAAGACCGTATCCAGGGGGATGCTAGGGGGTTCAACCATCTCCCCCCGAAATGTTTGTCCGACTCCGTAGAAACATAACAAAACCGCGCATTAACACATTTTGGTGCGTTTTCCCTGGAAAATCCTGGAGAGGACCCTGATTACAGTCATTCACTGTCATCCTGATTAAATGAAATTCAACCAACGTTAATACTGCGCTATTACGTACTTTCGGTGAATTAGGGCACACATTTTCCGTGAAAATTTCTTTTTAATGCCAGTGAAAAAGAGGCGGTACATTTTAACAGTAAATTATTAATTCTACTGCTTAGCTAAATTATTTCTTGAAAGAAACTTTCCATGTTAAATCACCGAAGTTTCCACTCTTATAGTTTCCCATGCTCTTTGCGTTAACTAACAACTATCTCTAATTACAGAAAAGAAAATCAAAACAATTTGTTATGTATAAATAAAAAGAATGTAAAGTTAAAATTGGCGAAAATCAGGATGAAATTGTGCTCTAGGTAGAATGATTCTAATTTCCGTAGACCCTTTTGTTTATTATACTTATTTGCTTTTTAATTATTCTCTTTCGATTTAGTATGTCCTTGAAGTGCACTTATTAAAAGCCTTCAGAATTTGAATTTTGTTGGTTTATTAGTTAATGCTTGCAGCTAAATATGCGTAAGCGCAGTAAGAAGGTTTTTTCGCCGCCCAGCTGTTGCCCAACAATGTTAGCAATCAGGTATTTGTTTGGACGACGAAAACACAATTGTTAGCCAACAGAAATAAATTCTCCAACAGTTTTCTCCAATAAGTATTCGATTTGTTAAAGATATTCTCTAACAATGTTAGCTAACAGTTTTTGTTGGACGGCGCAAATACTATTGTCGGAAAAATTGTTAGCTAACAGTTTTTGTTTGGACCGAGGAAAAAAAATCTAAAATTAACCACTTTGGAAAATTGAAAGCTGAAGATTTCGGCTTAGAAAGATTTAACCGTTGCAATTCATATTCGAGCTTGTATTAATCTATAATCAATACAACATCATAAGTGTTGGAGCCACCTAGGATCGGTTTTACCGACAAATTTGCTATGGAATTTTTTTTTTAAAAATTGTTTACCCTTTGAAGGATTTATTCTTTAAAAAAAGACAATAATTTCCTTAGTTCTTAAAATATAGTTTTTATGCTTAAAACCATGTTGCGTATTTCCTGACCCGTAATCAATGCTTTTTCTTTTAAAACGCAGCATATATACAAGCTAATCCTTTGTTACTTTACCCCATTAAATTAAAACTATTATTTGTTTCCAATAGTAAGTACAATTTTGTTTCTGTCTGTCATTAGATTTTCATATGCGCTTTATTAATAATTGCATAACCGTGTCACTGCGCTCTGTTGTTATTTATAATCTTATATGACCATTTGTATGAAGACAAATTTCGCTACTTTAATCGGAAACGAATAAAAGACATGGTAGCAGAAGTATGTAACACCTCCCCCGTGAAGATAAAAATCCTTAAAGATTATGGCTTACGAGCTCCTCTCCGTATAGAGGACAAATTCCTGATTTCTGGGGTACGAAGTTCAATCGTCTAAGTGAAGAATTACCTGTCAAATGTAAATTTTCTTTTTGTGTCAAAAATGTCAATTTTTTCAAATGTAATTTTCTGGGGTACGAAGTTCAACCGTGTAAGTTTGCTGTGAAGAACTGCCTGTCAAATGTCCAGTGAATCCAGACATGGCCGGTAGATAAGACTCACAAGTGGGCTGTACTTTTAAAATTCACCCCGTCTGTCCATTAGGCCCAGATTTTTGTCGTGTAAAATTTATATATATTGTCGATGTATTAAATTTCAGCAGGATATTACATACCTAACTTTCTACTAGAAATGTGGGGTTGGGCTGGGCATTAAGTTTTTGAATCCATAATTTCCCATCTATATATTTTTTTTCCTATAGATGGCTGCATTGAATTAATTTCTTCCCCACTCTGCATTGAGTGAGAAAGTTTCTGTCTTGCACCCATCCCTCTTTCCATGGTCAGCAAAACTTTGTACTTAACTGTGTATGACTGAAAATTTTTGTCTATTTTAGGATGCTTTGAATAAGCTCAATAGCATTGTTTGGCCACAAATTGCTGAACTAGCAAAAGCTGAAATTAAAAAATTGCGCACTGAGGGTAAGGACATCGTAGTCCTCGATGCGGTGGTCCTACTTGAAGCCAACTGGAACAAATTTTGTCAGGAAGTTTGGGTGGCTATTATCCCTCCTGAAGAAGTAAGTTATCCCACTTTTTTTCTTTAACTGAATTATTGAGAACTGTGGCGTCAGAGTACGTATCTCTTAACGAGTTCATTGCAGGTTCCATTTGATTCAAATTAGCTATGGTTTTGATTCTTCATCTTCTATGTTTATATGTATACTAGCTGTTGGGGTGGCGCTTTGCGCCACCCCAACACCTAGTTGGTGGGGGCGCTTCGCGCCCCCCAAAGCCCCCCCGCGCGCGTAAGTCGTTACGCGCCATTGTAGTTGTGTCCCTATGTCCCACCTGTGAATATAGATATATATATATATATATATATATATATATATATATATATATATATATATATATATATATATATATATATATATATATATATGTTTTTAACTACGTAAAACTTGCGAATATACAACATTCTTTGCTGTCCCATTGTCTGTGCATATAAATAGAATGTCAGGTTTAACGACTCTTGAACATGCAACATATAATGGTCCATGGGAAAACAATCCGTATTCAGATCTATACCTCATGATTCTAATGATTGCCCTTGAGCTTTGTTGATGGTGATTGCTAATCGACGATTCCCTGTGTCGCCATCGTCATTTATATATCCCCCTGAGCCCCCCGGCGTCCCTGTTGTAGTTGTGTCCCTGTGTCCCGGTCGTCATGTCCCGGTGTCCCGGTCGTCATTGGTGTCCCGGTCTGTATATACATTCGTTTTTGAATTGGTCTTTTTTTAGGTTTTAGTTTTTTACCTTTTTTTAGTTTTTTTTTCTTTTTTTTAGTTTTGTTTTTCTCCTTTATTTTTTTTCCGTTTTCATTTTATTTTCTTTTTTAGTTTTTTTTAGCTTTTTAGCTTTTTTAGTTTTTTATTAGTTTTTAGTTTTTTTTCTTTTTAGTTTTTTGTAGTTTTTACCTTTTTTTTAGTTTTTAATTTTTTTTTACTTATGTCCTGGTTGTCATTTATACTCCCTGTGTCCCGGTCGTCATTTGTGTCCCGGTGCTTTGTTGATTCCTTGTGTCCCGGTCGTCATTTATATTCCCTATGTGCCGGTGTCCCGGTCGTCATTTGTGTCCCGATGTCCCGGTCTGTAATTTCGTCAGTCGAAAATATGACGTCAGTCGACACAGAAACATGACGTCACCTGACAGACAGATCCACAGACAACTTATTTTTATATAGATAGATTGTATGTTTATATGTTCATATGCATATGTTTATATATATGTATATGTATGTTATGTTTGTATGTATATATACTATGGTTATATGTATATTGATTGTGTATTGATTTTAAGTCGATGCTGTTAACCTAAAAGCTAAGATTTAAATAAGTGGAAAGTGTTTAAACTTGCGTTCTTTAGCAGCGAGTCGCGGTGAAATATTTCCATATCGGGTACAATGAAAATAATTATGTCTGGCGATAAATTGTCTTGAAGAGATTTCATTGGAAACAATTTTACATTGATATTAATATTTCGAAATGAAGCTGTTCTGATTTCTGAATACATTACTTACGTATGTACAAATCTACAAAAAAAATAAAATAAATTGCAATACCTTCCTATAAATTTATGCTAAACCATATAAAAAAAAACACCCACTTAAAAGTTTGTTTGCAAATTAAGCATGGTCTAGAGATAAATAACCTACTAGAATTTGATATTCCACCGCATTAAGCTGCCCTAAACAAGGTGATGAGTGTCTCATTATTTATTAAACAAAAAACGAATAATTTATCATTTAAAAAAAAAAAAACGAAGTTTTCATGATGGAGACAAAGATCAAACTCAAACTTGAAACGAACAATAATTATTGCTTCATATTATATTCAACATATACTGCTTTCCAGAAGCTACTTTCCAGGAAGAAAGTAAAAAACTTTCCAGGAATAGTTGAATGCTAAACTGGAGAGTTTAAAATCTGGCAATGTAGAAAATGGATGGAATAATTTTAGGAAATTAGTTTGTGAGGTCTCTGATCGTGTTTTTGGGAAGAGAGTCAAAAACGCAGCTAGGAATGTTAGTGAAAATGCCTTATGATTAATAGAGAGGAAGAAGGCCTAAAGAAGAATTATTTGAGAATTATGGGAAAATAAGAGGAATGTAAATAAAGTGGAGAAAGCATTACAATATAAATTGAGGAGGTATGAAGTGGAGGCCATGGACAAAATTGCCGAAAATCCAGAATTGACAAAGAATATGGTGGTTGTGAGGGTAGAGATAAGCCACTGAAGATTGTGAACATTATTTTTGAGGAAGGAGAAGTACCTTGTGATTTTTAGGAAAATTCAAATTAATCTCTCCATAAGAGAGTTGATAAGAATGAGTATGGTAATGATAGAGGCATTAACCTGATTTCCGCTTGAAGCAAAATTATTTAATATGATGATACTTTTTAGACTTATAGATGCTGTAGACAAAGTTTTAAGATAAGAACAGTTTGGTTTTAGGAAATTTAGAGTATATGTCAGTTCATAATTGAGAAGTACTTGAGTCATCAATCTCCTTTAGTCTTTAGCCTTATAGATTTTGAGCAAGCGTTGGATACAGCTGATAGAAGAGTTTTAGTGAACATCATATCCTTATATGCTATACATGATAAATACATTAAAGGATTACTGCTATGTACGAGAATAACATTGATGCGTTTAAGCTAGGAAATGAGGTTAGTAGCTCGTTTTGTCTTAAATCAGGACTTAAGCAGGGTTGTGTTCTACATTTTTATCATTTTGATGGAGTTCATCCTAAGGAATACAACAAAGGCAATGGAAGAGCACGGAATTAAATGGGGAAGTAAAACTTACCTATACTTAGATTATGCTGATGATTTAAGCATCCTAGATGAAAATGTTAGCATAATGAAAGAATTTTCAGAGGTTTCGCGAATTTTCAGATTAGTTTTAAGAAGGCTAAGTCGTTAAGATTAGGAATAAGTGAAGATGGAGAGGTGATGTTGGGTAATGAGAAGATCGATCAAGTGTGCAGTTTCACTTACCCAGGTAGTGTTATTAGTATAGACGGTGGGTGGAGTGAAGACGCTGAAAGTAGAATAGCCAAGACCGTGGGTTTTTTTTTATACTTGAAATAAGTTTCGAAGAATAGGAAGATCAGTATGTGAACCAAGATTAGAATATTGGAAGCTACAGTGGTAACAATGGTCAACTATAGCTCTGAAGCGTTTCGAAAAACGGAGGAGGATTTGCTAGATGTTTTCCAGAGAAATTCTCTAAGGATTTTTTGGCACCCGATTGACTGACGTATCTCAAATAGCAAGCTCTATGAAAAATATGGTTCAATCCTGCTTTCTAGGGCTATAATGGTTGAAAGAATGACATTGCTAGGATATGGTCTGTGGATGGAGGGTGACAGATTGCCAAAGATCATCCTTGTAGGCCAACCACCTAAGGCCAAACGAAAATCAAGTAGTTCCAAAACTAAGGAGGGAGGAGGCCGCAAGGGAAGATTAGAATGTAAGAGCTCTGAGCGTAGATGTGTTCACCTTAGGTGGCTTGGTGCTGTAGTGAGTTGTTAGTAGCAGTAGTATATACAATGCGTATCTACAAAAACTAGCCTAAAGACAAATTCTGCGAAATTAGTGGTTGGTATTGTTTGGAATTTGTCTTGGATAGTACATTATAAGACAGAAGTGAAGCAGGGATGTGCCAGGTCACCTAAATTAATGAGTATTTATTTACATAGTTTGTAAAAGTTTCTGGAAGAGAAGGGAGCCCGAGTTTTGACGCGGGATATGTCAAGAATGGGCATGCTCCTTGTGGCAGAAAAGGAGTTATAGATTCAGGTTCACGTCTTAGTTGCAGATACGCGTCAGAAGTTGAATAGAAGCCAATGAGTTTACTACAGGAATATTTATTAAGAAAGAAGCTTGAGTTGAATCTTGAGTAACCCTAGTGCTACTAGTCCTAATCCTTGAGTTGTCCTACTGCTTAAGAAGAAGTGCCAATTAAGTGAGAAAGATAAAATTATTTTGAGAGGTGGAAAAGTTCAAATTCGGTAAGAACTAAAAAATCTAGAGTGACCTGTAAAGTAAAGGGTAAAACATTTTGTTTTACATTAGTATCTAGGTAGGGAATATAGGAGATATAGGGATACAGAATAATATTCTTAGGAATAAGGTAGTATCTGTGATGCATCATGCATTGAAGTTTTGGAATATCAGAAAAGTGACAAATTAGAAATAATATAGCTAGGATATTATAAGAAATGGCTAAGAATAAATGAAAACATAAATTGTTCAGTAGTTAGAGAAGACTTATGAATTTTTTCGCTAAGAATTTGTAGGTTAGTGAATAAGATTTGATTCTGAGAATTTATTGTGAAGATCTTTTGAGTGCAGCTACTTTAATCAGCTTATTTAGAACCTCTTAGAGTGGAGTCTCTTAGTTCATGGCCGTTTCAGGTAAGGAACAGTCTACAAGATCGTAGAGGGTAGAAGCGTGGAACAATGGATTAGATATAGATAATGGGGTGGCAAAGATGACTTAAAATGTTCTATGAGATCAGGAGGTATAGGTTTGGCAGCATTGAAGATGCTTTTCGGATTCCCTGCACCTCTATGCAGTGGTAAGCGAGACAGGAGGTGAATGGTATTTCTTTGAAGGTGAATTTAAGAAAGGAGGGGGTTAATGTATATAATTGAATTGAAGGTGAGTAATTTACCACTTGCGACAAGAAGGAAATATTCTAGGGAGGAGGCAAGGACAGGATGATTCTTACTTTTGTCCTCTGTGTGAAGGGTCTGGGTCATATGATATGTGAGTGTAAAGAATTGAGTGAGTTGCGAAAGGAAGTGCATGGAGAGTGTAGTTCTGATGAATGATGGCTGGTGAGTTGAGTGATTAATGAATGTTTTGTAAGCTCTGAAAGGTTAAGACGATATTTCAGGCTAGCAATGGAGCGCATAAATATTTGTTCATGGTTTTGCAGTTTCTTTGTTTATGCAGTATTATTTAATTAAAATCGAAGTTTTCATTTCCGTGTTTCTATGGTCTCAAGGCTTTTAGGGTAATAAGATCTATTATTAGAAGTGTTGTCATAGGGAGATACATATCAGTTTATTTGAGCTAATTTTGTAGATACATGTTGCAAAAACTGCGAACAATTAGTTCGTTTTCAGTTTCAACTTTGCTTTCTGTATTCATAAAAAATAACATATTTTTCTTTAAATTAAATTTTGTTCGTTTTTAGTTTTATTAAATATACGCAATAAACCAGTATAAGCAGTTGGTTTTGCAATAAAAAAAGGGTGATAATTGGGGAAGAGGGCTGGGGAGCAATTGTTCCTGTAGATTTTTTTTTATTTTTTCCCTTGAACAAAACGATCTTTAGCGAACTTAGGTAATGAAATTAAAAAAGTGAACATGAATTTTAAGTTAGGGCATTAGATTTTTTTTTTCTGGGAACATTTTTTCAGACTTTTCAGTCATTGTTTGGAGGAAAAGGATTATTATATCTTGACAGACCATCAAATAGTGTTTATTTCGTGGCTATCTCTTTATGGACCTTGAGAAACCCTCCCTCCGCTCCTCCTCTGTATTAGTTGCTTGTACACATATATTAATATTAGAATACATGGAATTCACAAGACTGGAAAGTATATGAAAAACACGGAACTTATCAAGTTCACTAAAGGTCAGTGCCCTTTGGAGGGGGAAGTGGTGGAAGTAGATACTTCAAAAAATCAATGGGGGGGCTGATGAATAATGCGTTGAGGCCGCACAAGCTGACAAGACAGGAAAAACCAAAAAGAGTACAAGATTTTGTCGGTGGGGATTTAGAAGAGGGGTGGATTTTACATAAAACTTTCAAATAGTTTTTATTTGATTGACTATTTCAGAATTTTCAATTAATGGCATTAAGACCCAGTTTGGTCAAAATTGTCGTTTTGGGACAGGAAATGGTGAGCTGTAAACCTCCATTTAACGGTTTTGGACCATTCTGAATCGATCGGTTCCGAACCATTCTGAATTTTTGATGTTTTGTTGCACAGACTGGCCAAAAACGGCACTTAACTGTGGGGCTATAACTCTTATTACTTAAAATGGACACTAGATATTATGGTTTTTGTTCAAACTAACCCTCTCCCGACATTTTAGGATCTTTGAGTCTTTACGGTCGCCTCTAAAAAAAAAAAAGATAGATAAACATATGTCCGTGAACTTGCTTCTGGCAAAAAATACAAAATTTCACGTTTTTGTATATAGGAGCTTGAAACTTTACAGAAGGGTTCTCTGATATTTTGTATCTGATGGCGTGATTTTCATTAAGATCAGTTGATGTTTTGGGAATATTTCACCCTTTTTTGACAATGAAGCTTGTAACTTTTGATGGGTAACATTTAACTTGATGAATTTTATATATTTGGCATAAGTATCAAAATTAGTTTTTTTTTAAATGTATATATTGTTATTAAGACTGTTTTTTAGAGTTTTGCTTTTTATTGAGCTGCATCGCCCTTTACTTAAAGTTTGTTGCCCCAAACTGTTTGATATCCTCTCAAGGTCTCGTTTGCTTTATCTTTACTAGGTTACAGCTACTGTTGCAGCAATGATAATATGGAACAAAATTATTCTTCTCTTTTTTTCAGGAATGATAATGTCACATTGATGTGTGTAAGGAGGACACGTGCTATGCCCCTCCCCCGTGAAATACCACGCGTTTTTCTATAATTACTTAGATTTTTCATGTAATTCTCCTGTTTTGTTTTTTATTTCTTATTCTGCCATGTTCCACCGTTAATATTTTTCTTGCCAATACCAATTATGATTCTTTGAAAACTCTTGAATTTAAAAATCTAATTAGTTTTTCATCATCGAGGTGTCTGTGTAGTAATTTCAAAGTTTGTTCTCTGTAGAACTTTGGCCTCCAAATTTGATAGTTTAAAGGGGGTAATTCTGGAAAAAAAATGAGGTATTTTTAACTTACGAACGGGTGATCGGATCTCAATGAAATTTGATATTTAGAAGGACCTCGTAACTCAGATCTCTTATTTTAAATCTCAACCGGATCCAGCGTAAATGGGGGGGGGGCAGTTGGGGGAGGGGGAACCGGAAATCTTAGAAAATACTTAAAGCGGTGAGATCAGGATGAAACTGGATGGGAAGAATAAAAACCTGTATAAGATACATGACTGACATAACCGGACCGGATCTGCCATCTTTTGGGTTGTTGGGGGGGGGGGTAATTATGAAAAACTAAACAAAATGAGGTATTTTTAACTTACGAACGGGTGATCGAATCTCAATGAAATTTGATATTTAGAAGGATATCGTGTCTCAGAGCTCTTATTTGAAATCCCGACCAGATCTGGTGACAGTGGGGGGGGGAGCTTAAAACTTGGAAAACACTTAGAGTGGAGGGATCGGGATGAAACTTGTTGGGAAAAATAAGCACAAGTCCTAGATACATGATTGACATAACCGGAACGGATCTGCTCTCTTTGGGGTAGTTGGGGGGGGGGTTGATTCTGAAAAATTAGAAAAAATGAGGTATTTTTAACTTGCGAATGGGTGATCGGATCTCAATGAAATTTGATATTTAGAAGGATATCGTGTCTCAAAGTTCTTATTTTAAGTCACGACCGGATCTGGTGACATTGGGGGGAGTTTGGGGTGGGAGAACCTAAAATGATGGAAATGCTTAGATTGGAGGGATCGGGATGAAACTTGGTGGGAAAAATAAGTAGAAGTCTTAGATACATGATTTACATAATTGGAACGGATTTGCTCTATTGGGGGGGGGGGTAATTCCGAAAAATTAGAAAAAATTACGTATTTTCAACTTACGAAGGAGTTGTCGGATCTTAATGAAATTTCATATTTAGAAGGACCTCGTAACTCAGATCTTTTATTTTAAATTTCAACCGAATCCAGCGTAATTGGGGAGGGGGCAGTTGGGGGTACCGGAAATCTTTTAAAATACTTAAAGCGGTGAGATCAGGATGAAACTGGATGGGAAGAATAAAAACCTGTCTAAGATACTTGACTGACATAACCGGATCTGCTCTCTTTGGTGGAGTTGGGGGGGGGGTAATTTTGAAAATTGAGGTATTTGTAACTTACGAAAGGGTGACCAGATCTTAATGAAATTTGATATTTAGAAGGATCTTGTGCTTTAAAGCTCCAATTTTAAATTCCGACCAGATCCTGTGACATTGGGGGGATTGGAGGGGGAAACCGGAATTCTTGGAAAACGTGAAAATTGGGGTATTTTCATCTCACGAATAGGTGATCGGATCTTAATGAACTTTGATATTTAGAAGGAATTCATGTTTCAGAGCTCTTATTTCAAATCCCGACCAGATCTTTTGACATTGGAGGGAGTTAGAGGGGGAAATCTTGGAAAACACTTTGAGTGGAGGAATCGGGATGAAGCTTGGTGGATAGAATAAGCAAATGTCCTTGATATGTGATTGACGGAACCGTACTGGATTCGCTCTCTTTGGGAGAATTGGGGGGAGGGGTTCAGTGACTTGGTGAGTTTGGTGCTTTTGGACGTGCTAGGACGATGAATATTGGTAGGCGTGTCAGGGAGCTGCACAAATTGACTTGATAAAGTCGTTATCCCAGATTCGACCATCTGGGGGGCTAAAGGGAGAGGAAAAATTGGAAAAAATTAGGTATTTATAACATACGAGTGGGTGATCGGATCTTAATGAATTTTGATATTTAAAAGGACATCGTGACTCAGAGCTCTTATTTTAAATCCTGACCGGCATTAAGCCTCTTATTTTCCTTTTAATTCAATCTGTTGGTTCATAGAATTTTGTTAGAGCTCATACCATATGATCACTTGGCTCTTAGCTCTTCATGCCTCGTCACAAGTGCCATATGAGCTCTTAGCTCTTGTTTTTTATCTCTTTTTTTTTAGATTCGCCGTAAAAGTTGTGCAAGGATAACTGTTATAACTTTATGTTATATTATCGACAAAATCACAAGGCCTATAATACCAGTTAAAATAAAATAGCAAAGAAAAAATTGTGAATGTTGGAAATTTTCATTATCAAATTCAGCATAAAAAAGTTGCACTGTGCTAGAGTCTTACTGATGAACGAATGAAAAAAAAATGTAAAATAGAAAAACAAATGACAAAACCACCGAAGATGTTTTTCAGTCTGTGACTGTAAAACAGAATGAAGTATATATTTTGTCCGTTCCTTCTTATCTAGCAAATTTGTTTTCTTACAATGTGTCTTTTAAACTGCTTCACCTTCGCCCATGGCTTCTCATCTAAGAAATTTTTTCTTACTGAATGTTTTTTTCAAATTGCTTCACTTTCGCCCATTGCTTCTCATCTAACAAATTTGTTTTCTTACAATTTGTTTTTCAAATTGCTTCACCTTCGCCTATTGCTTCACCTTCGCCTATTGCTTCTCACCTAACAAATTTGTTTTCTTACAATTTGCTTCTCATCAAACAAATTTATTTTCTTACAGTTTGTTTTTCAAATTGCTTCACCTTCGCTCATGGCTTCTCATCTAAGAAATTTTTTACAATATGTTCTTCACATTGCTTCACCTTGCATTGCTTCTCATCTAACAGATTTGTTTTCTAAAAGTTGTTTTTTAAATTGCTTCACCTTCGCCGATGGATTCTCATCTAAGAAATCTTTTCTTACAATTGGTTTTTCAAATTGCTTCACCTTAGCCCATGGCTTCTCATCTAACAAATTTATTTTCTTACAACTTTTTTCAAATCGCTTCACCTTTGTCCATTGCTGCTCATCTAACAAATGTGCTTTCTTACAATTTGTTTTTCAAATTGCTTCACCTTCGCTCAATGCTTCTCATGTAACAAATTTATTTTCCTACAACTTTTTTCAAATCGCTTCACCTTTGTTCATTGCTGCTCATCTAACAAATGTGCTTTCTTACAATTTGTTTTTCAAATTGCTTCACCTTCACCAATTGCTTCTCATCTAACAAATTTGTTTTCTTTCAATTTGCTTTTCAAATTGCTTCATCATCGCCCATTGCTTCTCATCTAACAAATTTGTTTTCTTTAAAGTTTGTTTTTCAAAATACTTCATCTTTGCCAATTGCTTCTCATCGAACAAATTTGTTTTCTTACAATTTTTTTTTCAAATTACTTCACCTTCGCCCATTGCTTCTCACCTAACAAACTTGTTTTTTTTTTACAATTTAAATGTCCAGTTGCTTTATATTCACCTATTGCTTCTCATCAAGCAAATTTATGTTCTTACAATTTTTTTAAACTGCTTCACCTTTGCCCATTGCTTCTCATCTAAAAACTTTGTTTTCTGTCAATTTGTTTTTCAAATTGCTTCAGCTTCGCCCATTGCTTCTCATCTTATAAATTTGTTTTACATTTTTTTTTTCAAGCGCGAAGGTCCTTGTCAAAATATCCGTTTTGCTTCCTTTTTCCGAAACACTGGCTGAATATCATCCCCGTTTATTTTGTTCTATTCTTTCCTCGTATTTTTTTCTGTTTTTCATTAGTTATGTATGGCCCAGTGTGCTCATAAAACCTATTTAAATATCAGAGTTTCAATTTCAAGCCACAACGAAGCTTATTTTCATGTCAAGCAAAATTCCACCAACAAGCGAGATATTTTTCTGCTTCATTGGCCATTGTTGGGTGCGTGGAACTTGGGTGTGCTACCAGGAGAATGCAAAAGCAAAAGTTATGAAGGCTGAATAAAAATTAATTAAGAAGCTGATAATACTTGTCCATCGCAAATTTCGAGTTTGTGCCAGAAAATATCCCAAGCCACTTCACCTATTCAGTTTCAAATTCTACATTTTCAGTGTTGTCTTATAGGATTTAGATTAGCAGCCTATGTGAACCATCTTGGTTCTTAATATACCTGGTCTGCTCCATCAGTGTTTGCAGCAAATTGCTTGATACATCCATATAACCTTAAAACTATAAGCATAATTAAAGTTTTAGGAGCTGAAAATTATGTATATCAGTGTAATTACGAGAATTTTCTTAGGTGGTAAAGCGATTGATGGATAGAAACGGACTAGACCCAGATGCTGCTTGGAAAAGAGTTAAAGTGCAGTTTTCAAACCAAGAAAGATTAAAGGTTGCAGATATTGTCTTTTCAACCTTATGGGAGCCAGAATTCACACAGAAGCAAGTTATGAAAGCCTGGGATGAAGTTGAAAAGGTTTTGAAAAGTTCTAGTCTCTGAAAATGGTTCCAGTGGAAAGTAATATCTTAGATAGTTCTGTGTTGATCGTAAAAGGATTTTGTAACAATTATTCTGTAAGCTGTAGGGGTGTTAGAGACGACATTTTGGGAGTGCCGTGTCCTTCGAGATTTTTTTACATTAATAAAATATCAGCCGAAATTTTAACTTGTGCATGGAACCTACGCGGGTCTGAATGTCTCAAATCAATCAGAATTCGATGATTTTTTGAAAATATACTGGATTATTGGTCACAGAATTCAAAGGGGTTTTCTGTGGAATTTTATGATTCGAGAAAATCCAAGACGGGAAAAAAATGAGGTAATTCATAGATAGTGAAAAAGAAAAATTCAGTCCAAACCGCTGCTCAGCCATCTTCAGCGCAAAGAGAATAAAAAATGTAGAGGAGGACATACCGAACAGTACAAAATAGACATGTCTGAAAACAAAGTAAAAGAATGCAGCAACATTCTTAAGTAAACAGCAAAATAACTCTTTAAAACTAAACCCCTTGGTTATCTAACTGTATTGCATTGTCATGGTTAGTTGTTGCCATGTCAAAACTTATTAAGAAGATTTTTTCGAAAGAAATTGTGGCAAAATCTGGGAAAATTCTATTAAAATTGATTAATTATATTGGAATATACTATATCTATTAAATTCTATAGGAATTGGTCCCACTCCACCACTTAAGAAAGCTATCGAAACGCCCTGTCTGCAGTAGCTCGAGAAAGACTGATTTTCGGTCACGGAACAATTGGACAATGATGTATGTTCTATCAGATCTAAAGTATACCTGAAGCCACCATTTTCCTGATTTTCTTTATGACTGGTTATAAGTTCAATTAACCTTTAATTGCCTGCTTTGGGGGAGGGGGTAGGTTCCTCATTTGTTGGAACAGAGAATTTGATAACTTTGGGTGTCAGAGAAGATTAAACCGATTAGGTATGTAAACCGTGCGTAACTTCATGCCCCCCCCCCTCCTTCTGTCTGGCTGCTGATAAACTGAAATTGCTTCCTCTCTAAGGAGAAAATTGTTTTAACCATTATCTCCGTCCAGGAGGGAAAAGCATACCTCCGCACGGATTTGGTAGGTGAAATAGAGAAGCAGAACTTTTTGTTTCACAATTGGGATTATGAGAGACATTTGTTTTTCAAACTTCTTTTTAAGAGGGCCGCTGAGTCCTCCCCAGGGGGTGAGGAAGCTGGACGCTCTAAAAACATAAATTGAAATGATGCCAGAATATGAGCCACTGTGGCTAGGACGCTGGTAAGTCAATCTGCATTATTGTCAAACAGCCTCTTACAATCACGGGAGGCCACTGGGAGAAGCGGAGATATTCATAGTGAAGGTGCCAGAATCTTGGACCATTGTTAGAAAAGTCCTGGAGCAGGAGAGTCAAAAGAGCCAAACTCCTTGTCGATAATGACGTAAGCATTGCTCTCAGAGCATGTATTTATCATTTAAAAAATGTGAATAGTTGGAAATTATCCTCGTATTGTTTTAGAAATTTAGCAGCTGTAATTGTGAAAAATCTTATTGGTCAT
The DNA here is from genome assembly GCF_032884065.1 of Artemia franciscana. Taxonomy (NCBI): domain Eukaryota; kingdom Metazoa; phylum Arthropoda; class Branchiopoda; order Anostraca; family Artemiidae; genus Artemia; species Artemia franciscana. The sequence continues at coordinate 6,926,410 of NC_088881.1, forward strand.
GAAGATGTAGTTTTTAGTGCAGTGTCTACGCCACACGATGAAAGACACTGCCAGAGAAGGTATTGCAACTAGCAGAATACCGTAAAGATGAAGGAGTTTCTATAATTCCATCGTGTGATGCAAATACGCACTATACTTTATAGGGAGACGTAGTAGAACAGGGAGTCCTTTTGTGGTTCTCGAATTTATGGATGGGGAGATCCTCGTCCGTTGCATCCGGGACTTGACACTTATTTTTGTGAAAAGAAGAAGAAGAGAATTGTTGGAATTAATATTTGATCGCTTCGTTTTGTGTGTCTGTGTGTCTTTTCGTCAGCCTTTGTGTGTATCTATGTGTCTTTTTTCTGTCTGTCTATGTGTCTTTTTTTAGTCTGTTTGTGTATCTGTGTGTCTTTTTATTTCTGTCTCCTTGTCTATGTATCTTTTCCTTTTTGTTGTTGTGTCTTTGAGTTTTTTTCTGTATATCTGTGTTTCTATGTGTCTTTTTGTCAGACTGTCTATATGTCAATGTGTCCTTTTTCTGTCTGTATGTATGTCTGCGTGTCTCTTGTAAGTCGGTGTCTGTGTCAATGTGTAATTTTTCTGTCTATTTTTCTATCCACGTACCTAAGTCTCTTTTTCTGTTTGTGTCTCTTTTTAGGTTTGTGTCTGCTTTTCTTTTTGTGTGTCTGTCTGTGAATGTTTTGTCCATCTGTTTGTGTCTTTGTGGGTCTTATTGTCTGTCTATGTGTGTGTCTAGGTGTTTTTTTCAGTCTGTTTCTCTGCGTTTCTTTTTTTGTCTATTTGTCGGTTTGTGTTTGTGTCTGTGTGTCTTTTCGTATGTCTATCTGTTTGTCTATGATCCGTTTTGTCCGTATGCCCGTCTGTCTATAGTTCTTTTGTCTGTCAGTGCGTATATGTCTTCTTTCTGTCGGTCTGTGTGCCCATGTGTTGTTTTTTATGACTCTCAGTGTAACTATTTGTCTTTTTTATTGTCTGTTTGTGTATGTATACTTTTTGTTAGTGTGTCTATGTCTGTTTTTTTCTCTCTGTGTGTCTATGTGTCTTATTGTGTTTCTGTCTATGTGTTTGTTTGAATTTTTTGTTTGTATGTCTGTGTGTCTTTTAGTCAGTCTATCTGTGTGCCTGTGTGTCTTATCATATGTTTGGCTGTGTCTATATGTCTTTCTGTCCGTCTGTCTGTGTGTCTTCTTGTCCGTCTGTCAATGTTTCTGCCTGTCTCTGTGTGTTTCTTTATGCTTGTGTGGCTGTGTGCCATCGCCAGTTTCTGTGTCAGTATGTATTTGCGTTTCTGCACCCCTGTGTCTGTATGTCTGTGTATCTTTTTTCTGTCTTTCTATGTGTCTTTTTCTATGTCTGTCTGTGCATCTTTTTTTGCATGTGTCTATGTGTCTTTTCTCTGTCTATGTTTGTGTCTCTATGCCGCTGGATCTGTGTATCTGTGTGTCTTTTTGTCTGTCTATATGGTGTCTATGTCTGTTTTTTCTGTCTTCCTTTGTGTCTTTTCATGCCTCTCTCTGTGTGTTTGTGTTTTTTTTGTCTGTCTGTCTATTTGTCTGTGTGTCTGATGTGTGTGTATTTGTCTGTCTATCTGTCTTTGTGTCTGTTGGTGTGTATGTGCACTTCTGTGTCTGTTTGTGTGTCTACATGCCTTCGTCTCCGTGAACCTGTGTATTTGTGTACCTGTGTATATGTTTTTCTGTGTGTCTATGCGTCTTCATTCTGTCTGTCTGTGTTTTTTTGTGTGTCTGTCTTTGTGTCATTATTCCATCTCTGTGTATGTCTCTTTGTCTATTTGTTCGTCTGCCTATGTGCCATTTGCATGAATATGTGTCTTTTTTGCCCCTCTGTCTGTCTTTGTGTCTACGTGTTTTTGAATAATGTCTCTGAAAATTCCTTTTTTTATATCCTTGACCATTAGGAACAATCTGTTTTAATATTAATTGACGGGTCTTTGACATTGGAAAATATCAGTTCGCTCATTCTTGACTTTGGAAAAAATCCTTTTCACCTATCTTTGACTCTAGTACAACCACTATGAGCCCGGTAGTGGTACCTTTGATTCTGAATATTCCTGTTCTTACATCTCTGATCGTTAAAAAAGTTTTTTTTAATTTTTTTAACTTCTTAACCAAGCTAGAATAAAAATCAATGACTAATAGGGATATAAAAATTTACTGCAAATATAAAGTAGAATTATTCTTCTAAGAGCCATCAGTAAGAAGGTTTGGCTTAAATTGCCAAACCAGAATTCTTCCAGAATGGTAATAAGGCTTTGTTCGCCAAATTTCTTTTATACAAATCTTACGTGTCATTTCTTTGAGAATGGGAAAGATTCCTGTAGTGGCACTTGAATTTTATCGATCTTTTATTTTGCTCATCTTGATCATTCTGTAGCATACCATACCTCCTTTTCTAAGAGCCTCGTTGCATTTTTGAGATTTATTGGGTTGGTAAGGGGACCTTTCTTCTATCAGTTTCTTACTTGCCCAATGCTTGTCAATACGAATTGACAAGATTGCTGCAAGGAACTTTTGCAATGCCGTTCCAACTGTAATGAGAGATTGTGACGTCAAAGTAAAAGAAACGAAATATATTGGAATCATTAAAGGTATACCGAGCAATTTTGATGAGGGAATGTTAATTGATTGCGGCAATATTACTCATGCGAAACGAATAGGCAATTCTTTGGCTGTTAGAGTGTTTTTTGAAAACGCTGTTGCGCTCGCTAATGCACTTTGGCTTGGTATAAAGATTGGGTATGAGATATATCGAGTTTACGAATACCAACGCCCACCCAAATGCTGTTATAATTGCCCATCACCAAATCACTTAAAATCAAATTGTGATAAAGAAAAATGCTGCTCCTGTTGCGCAGGGCAACATGAATCCTCGCCTGATTCTCCGTGCCAGGCTACACCAAAATGTGCGAACTATCAGGGCAATCATGTGTCATTCTCAATGAAATGCCGAATTCTTCGTGAACTTCTGTCGAAACGATCGTCCTATACTAGAAAATGAGTGCTAAGACTAACTTCACTATATGTTCGTTCAATATTAACGGTACTAAGGATAAAGACGTTTCTTTAGATCAGAAATTAGAAAATTTTGATGTTTTATTCCTCCAGGAGCATCTCCTACCTTTAGTTAGCTTAAGCTCCCTACAGAGAAGTAACGAACACTCAGTTTTTTCTAAAAGTGCACGCAAAACTTCTGGCAGACCATCAGGTGGCCTAGCATGTTTAATAAAAAGACTCTGTTTTCACCACCCCCTTTATGCTATCACGAGAGTGATTGTTATATTGCTATTCGTCTTGCCAACCTTGTCCTCATTAATGTTTATCTCCCCTGCGACCAGAAATCCCTCTGAAGTTTAACTAAATTTACAAAATCTTGCGCATTAATAAAAAGTCTTTTAAATGGCATTGAGAGTTATGGACTGGATTGGTTATTAATTGGTGATATGAACTGTAATATTAACTCTTCATCAGTGCGGACTGAGCTTCTTTTTAGATTCCCTACCGAATAGTTACAAAATTTTGAAGAAAGATGCCTCCCATTCCTATATCCATAATAGTGGCTCACTTTCAGACATTGACCATTGTATCGTTTCTTCTGGTCTCATCTGTGGCGAAGTCCATGTTGATCAGGATGAGCGTGATTACGACCATCTCCCCCTATCCCTCACTGTTACCCTTAATGCTACTACGGAGAAGAACCTTCGTCCCAATTCTAGAAAATGGATTTCTAAACGAGAATGGAACAAAGCTGACTGGCCTCTTTATTTTTCTACGCTTGTTAGCCTTCTATCAACGATTAAAGTCCCTTTTAATCTGTTGTGTACAAGCGTTGGGTCCCCACAAGCCAGAATTCAGCTTAATATTTATTATAGCCACATTGTATCGTGCTTAAAGAGGTCTGAAGAGGTAGCTGATTCACCCCCATTGCTCCCCATCCCACCTCATCGGGCCTCCTTACTTTTACTCCTTTTTTTTTATTATTATTGGAAGCCTTCCGTTAAATCAATATTTCCTCTTCAACATAATTATCAGCCTTGTATGGGCATATCATGAAGCATGATAACCTCGATTTAGTATTAAGACAAGAGGGTGGGCCACACCCTAGGGAGATGGCATTAAAAATAAATAAAAATCGTGATTATATTCAAAAAGACACCAGTTTCACCATCCGTATTTACCATTGAAAAAGATCCTTAACCCTGTCATTTTAACACATTTATGAGACATATACTTTGACCATAAACCTTCAAATTTAGATCAAAATAGGAAGTGCAAAGCACCCTTTTGTTTAATGAACTAACAACACACCAGATCTGAAAGTTTTGAAAACGCGCACCATCCACTGATGATTAGGGTTTAACTGACAATTAAATAAAAAAAAAAACAATATTTTTACATGAAAATAAGGATCGACATTAAAACTTAAAACGAACAGAAATTACTGTGCGTATGAAAGGGACTGTCTTCCTCAACGCCTCATTCTTTATGGTAAAGTTTGACTCTTACTCTCAATTCTACTTTGTTAAACAGTAAATAACTTTAGCGTAAAGAGCAGAGCGTTGGGGAGGGAATAGCCCCTTTCAAATACAGAGTAATTTCTGTTCGTTTTAAGTTTTCATTCCGCTCCTTACTTTCCGTTTAAAAACCTTTTTTTTTATTTAATTTCTGAACATTTTTGAATTAATCCATGTTTAATTTTGGCACTCCGCAAATGATCAGTAAAAACAAAATTTACGAATTAATTGTTTTTTATCCATGGCCTCCACTTCCCCCTCCTTAGTTCATATTTTAATGCTGTCTCCGCTTTCTTTACATTTGTTGTTGTCATATAATCCATCACTCAAATAATTCATGTAAAAGCCCCTTCTCTCTATTAAACATAAACCTTTTCACTAATATTTCTAGCTGCAGTCCTAAATTTCCCCCCTAAGTCATCATCCGCAATTTCACAAATTGTTTTTCTAATTTTATTTCATCCATCTTAAATTCATTTTAAATTCTCTTAAAGTTAAATTCGTTTCTCTGAAATTTTTGTCCTGAGTTCGACCTCATAGCATCCCGGAAGGTAATTACCCTCCTAAATTTCAGCCTTAAATTAACCCTGGGCGCTACTTAATCTTTCGAAAACTCATATATGCCCTAGTATCTTGTACTGATCTTGCCAGTTCTCGATTTACATTAACATAATCAATAAGATTAGCTGTCTTACCATCATGTTAATGTCTTGTTAACTTATTTGTGACTTTACGACCATATAGTTTACTGGTAGTAACTACATTGTTTACCTACGAAATTGCTGCGAATCATACGAAATATATAGTCTGTAACCATACGAAAATAACGTTTTGTAAAGTAATCCAAGATCGTGTTGCCAATATCAAAGCTGAACTGGTGACAAAAATCGCTGACGATCCAAATTTCCTTTGGAGGTCTCGTCCCGGTCGATCTTCTGATTTTAACGCTTTAGAAATACCTGAGTCTGAGTGGGTATCACATTTTTCTGCCCAGTTTAAAGCCCATGATAGTCCACAGGCTAAAAAATCTGATGAAGAAGTTGGGAGTTTTTGAACAGTCGACCTAGATACGAGCAGGTAATCGTAGGAGATAGTTTAACAAATGAGGTTATTCCGAAGCTTAAAAAAAAGCATTCACGTGGGTTAAATGGGATTTATGGTCGCCATTTTACTGTTCCAGATGATTTTTACCGTAGGAGTCGTGCCCCATTACCTATGTATTGGTGTTGTAACTTGGTTTCGAAAAACAAGAAACCACTTTTTCGTTTTCAATGTTCGTTTTCAATGCACCTTCACATTCCAAATGTTCGGCTTATTGGCCTATTATAGTTTCTACTTTGTTTTCAATGATTTTTGAGATCTGGTTTCAACTGTGTCGTGCCTGCTACCACGCTTAGAGGAGCTTATGCACAATATTGAAAGATGTTGAAAGGTCAGATAGCATTTTGGTTTTTGGTGCATATGACATTAGTCATGCATTCAGATCTATAATACATTCTAAGGCTATGCTCAGCTATTAAAAAAGGGGTTGATGTTGTTTGACCTCTTTTTCATTGGTCAACGCAACTCTGGGTATGTTTAAAGATTGGATCTTCGCTCTTTCTTTCAGAGCTTCGTGTGAATCTTGTAATTAAACAAGGAGATATTATCTCTGCTAACATTTATAATAACGTGGCCCTAAGAGCTCAAGGTGATTTATCGCCTTGCTGCATATTGAATGGTATTAGTGTGTCTATTTTATGTTATGTGGATGCCGTTCTTAACCTAAGTAGGGCTGCTTTTTGTTTGGAAAAAGGTTTCAGGGACATTGCTAAGAATTATAATGACATTGGTCTTCCTTTAAATACAGCTAAGTCTCAAGTGCTATTGTTTAATTTTACTGAGTTATTCTGATGTTATACCATTGTAGGAACTTCTGTACCTCGGATTACCTACCGGTATGTACCTAAAGTTAACTCGGAGATTACTAATTGCCCGAACTGAGCATGAGATACGTAATACGTGTGCTGGTGTAGTTGGATCGAAGCTGAATCCTGATAAACGTCACCGTACGAAAGAAAGCAATATAAGACTGTTTCTCTCCCCCATCTTCTATACCTGGTTCCTTTATTGTACATTTTTAATCAATGAGATAAAATTGAAATCAGAAGAGCTTATTTCCAATATTTAAACCTCTTTGTTTGGGTTCCTCTTTGCACTAGGAATCGTGGACTGCAGGAAAGATAGAGCTTGCCGGATCGTCTTGATGTTGCAGACAAGCTTTTTTCCAAGCTTACAGAATATCTGTCGAGCCACCCTTATGAGATTTTGTTTTGTTTTAATGCTATTTTGATTTTTTTTTTTTTTTATGCTGTTTTATTATCATTTTTATATTGTCTTTATTTGTATAATTCACTTCGAGAGGTTTGCCACCCTTGGAGTGGCTGACTTTTTTGAAATGTTTGTTCTATTCTCATTATTGGTCTGTATGTAATTACTTTTATTTTTTGTATTAGTTTTTTTTGTGTTTATGTATATGTGTCTTTTTTCTTTTGCTTTTCTTTCTTTTTGTTATGCTCCATCGCCATGTCTTTTATTTTAGATGGATTATTTTATGGATTATTTTATTTTGAGGGATATTTGCCCCAGAACAGCTCCAACTTTGTATACCTAGCATGCGTTCGTCAGGACTTAAATCAGGGTTAGGGCATCCTGACCTGGTACACTGTTATTGCTGTGACTACTGATGCAGGTACTACAACTACTTCTAACCCCGGTACCACTTTTAACTGCTATTTCTTTGACTACTTCTACCACCAAGGTGAAAATTTCAGGGACTAATGAATTAAATCAAAATACATTGTGTGCATATAGGTTGTAAAAAGGACGTATTAATAATATGTTAAGAACATTTGGAGCGGTACAGTAGCTAAAAGACTACTACAATTACTACTACTACCTCTACTGCTGATACAACTGTTACTACCATAATTACTCATGCTACTAAGGTCGCTAAAGCTGAGGGTAGTAAGGTAAGAATCTCAGGAAATGTTGAGAATCTGTTGAGCCAAATCAGAAAAAATCAGGTAAATGCAATTTGCTAAAATGACGTATAAGCAATGACCCTGGAACCACTTAGGATATTAAGTTGAAACTTTCACTGTGTATTCAGGGGTAAATTCAAAAACAAAAGGTGCTATGTGCACACAGGTATTAATGCAAGTGCTATAACTATTGCTGCTACTGAATTAAAGGTATTAAGGTGATACTTTCAGAGAATGTTTTGGAGGATGTTGAACTAAATCAAAAGAAACTATGAGCATGTAGATCGTCAGAAGGGTGTATCAGCAATATTTCAGAAACAGCTTAGAGCATTGCGTTGAAACTTTCAGGGTATGACGAAGTGGATATGGGACTAAACAAAAGGAACTCTGTGCATGCTGCCACTACTGCTACCCCTGCTACTTCTACTACTACCATTGCTAAGGGTATGAAGATTAAACTTTAGGGGAATGCGTGAGGGTATGTTGAACTAAATCAAAACACAATAATTACATTCTGTAATCCAAAGGATGTATGAACAGTGTCTCAGGAACAGTTTTGAGTATTAATTAATTGATAGGGCGTGTTGAGAGGCATTTTACACAAACCGAAAGGCACTCTGTGCATACTGTTGCTACTACCACGAATTATACTCTTGAAGCTAAAGGTATGAAGATGAAACTTTTAGGGAGTGTTCACAAGGATATTGAACTTATGAAAAGCCCTCCATAGATGAAGGATGTCAAAAGACCGTATCAGCAATTTCCCAGGAATGGATTAGGGTACTAAGTCAAATTTTCAATGCACGTTAAGGGGGATGTTGAACCAGGCAAAGAAAAATATTGCACTGGCATGTTAATAAATTGAGAGGGAGTAGTCAATACAGACTTATCCCAGTTAAACATAGGAACGGGTTATGACAATTAATGATAAGGAACGAGTTAAAGAGAGATTGGCAGAACATTTTGAGAATGTTCTAAACTGAGATATAGTTGCAAGAAAAAATATAGAGGAAAATGAGAAAGTGTTTGATACCTTGGATGTGAAGGATGATTTGTTTTTGTGAGGAAGAATTAGTGACAGTACTAAAAGAATTAAAAAATAATAAGGCTCCAGGTCCTGAAGGTGTGGTAAATGAATTTCTTAAATATGGTAGCTCTGAGGATAGAAATAAGTTACTGAAGATTATGAATATGATTTTTTAAAAAGGGGAAGTACCCGATGATTGTAGAAAAACCTTAATTAAACCACTTTATTAGAAACGAGATAAGAGTGAGTTTGGTAATTATCGAGGCATTATTCTGGTCTCTAAAAGGTAGCAAATTACTTAGCAATATGATACTTTATTGACTGAGAGATGCTGTAGACAAAGTTTTAAGAGAAGAACAGTGCGGTTTTATAAAAGGTGGAAGGTGTATCGACCAAATTTTCACTCTTAGGTTAATAATTGAGAAGTGGCTGAGTTGTCAAGCACCTTTGATCCTCAGTTCTATAGATTATAAAAAAGCCTTCAATTCTGTTGATCGAAGAGCTTTAGCGAAGGTCTTATCCTTATATGATACACTATAAATACATTAAAGTGGTTATTGCTATATCCGAAAATAACACTGCTGCGGTTCAGGTTGGAAACAAGGTTAGCAGCTGGTTTTGTATTAGATCAGGAGTTAAACAGGGTTGTATTCCATCGCACTTTTTGTGGATCATCTTGATGGACTTGGTCTTAAGGAGTACGAGAAAGGCAGTGGGAGACCACTGAATCAAATAAGGAGGATATTCAACTACACTTAGATTATATCGATTATTTAAGCATGCTAGATGAAAGTACAAGTAAAATGAATTAACTTTTAGAGGTTTTAAAAGTACAGGATATATGTATAAGTTTGAAAATTAGTTTTAAGAAGACTAAGTTGCTGTTTTGGTTTACTTCAATCCTCAAATTTTTGTTTACCTTATTTTTGTTTTGATAGTGGTGAAAGTATATTTAAGGAATTGCTTTTTGACGGAGGTTGAGCATTTACATGATTTAAAGGTATTTTGTGTGATTTTTTTTATAATTGTCTGTCAAGGACTAGATTGACTGTAAATTTTCAGCAGACAGGGAATTATTTGACACGGTATCAGTAACTATTTCATTAGACAAAAATAACTGGTTAAAATTTAATTCTCTAGGCTTTTAGATTTTAGAGACTATACTATGCTAAAGCAATGTTGTCAGATGTTGTTATTAAGCACAAGATATCATGTACGACAGGATTTTTTCTCATCGGTGGAACTTGACAGGAATCCCTTTTTCTCATTAAGATTTTCATTATTCATTATTTTCTCATTAAGATTGTCTTTAAAAAAAATGCATAAAGCGGTGAGGCTCCAACAGTGAATGACAAGAGTGGGGACCTAAGATCCATCAACAATTTGTCAATATAAACTAAAATAGAACCTTCAATTTGTTTGAGTTTGAAGGATTGTTGGGCATTAATGATCTCAGTTACTTTAAGTGTCAACATTTGTTCAATTTTTTTATGAATCAGGAGCTCTATGACTCCTAATAAACTGATCTACCTTCATTTTTTCATCTGCAATATTTGAAGCCTTATTTGGATGGAGGGGAAATGGATTGGTGAGAAAAGAAAGTATCAAGGGAGGAAAGGGGAGAAGGTAGAATCTATTGCTTGCCCTATGTGTGGATCTCAAGATAAAAGTTTAATATATTTTTGTGTGTGAATGCGTCGAATTGAATGAATGGAGGCGAGAGATGTATGGTAAAGAACAACTGAGATATGGATGGTAGATAGAATGAAATAGACAGATCTCCTGAGCATTAAAAGGACAGCAAGGTTTATCAGAATTACACCAGCACATCGTGAGCGTTTTCTTTAAATAGTATTAATTTATTTTAGTTAATTTGTTTTTGTTATGTAAATTTCCTATGGCCCACGGGCTTTTTCTGGAATAAATTATTATTAATATTATAACCAAAGAGTAGATATACTTTCACTATACCTGGTCCATATACTTTGGACAAGCTTTCTACGGTGAAGATGTATCTACCATTGAGAACAAATCCATCAGACAAGGAACCCCTGCAAGAGTTCATTGGTATCCCAAGGATATTTTCATAGCGACATATTTAATATAAGAAAACAGCAGTGTTGGTTCATGAGACAACTTTATCTGTTCCAACTTAAATCACCTCATACAGCACAACTTAATTGCTACTCTTTAGTCAATCGGCTTCAGCTATTGAACCAAAGAGGATGGTAATGTTCTGTTAATTTTTCTGGTAACATTTTACCAATAAAGTACCAATAAAAAGTCTCAAGCGGAGGATCATTATCAGAAGCTACTGTACCACGAGAAAATGGAGCCCCAGCAGTTGCAAAATATTCCGAAAGGGCATTAAATATTACTTCAGCCTCATTCGATTTTAACCCATCAAACAGTTCGTGGCAACGAACTGTAGTAAGGAGCGATCCGGCTTAATAGTAACCAAAACTCTAAAATTTTGAATTTTGATATCAATAGCTACATCAAAAGAATCGCATTTTAATGCTGATTTTAAATATATAAATTTCATTAAGTTTAGTCTTACCCATCAAAAGTTACGAGCCTGAGAAAATTTGCCTCATTTAGGAAAATAGGGGAAAACACCCCCTAAAAGTCGTACGATCTAAACAAAAATGACACCATGAGATTCAGCGTATCAGAGAACCCTACTGTAGAAGTTTCAGTCTCTTATCTACAAAAATGTGGAATTTTGTATTTTTTGCCAGAAGACAAATCACGGGTGCGTGTTTATTTGTTTATTTTTTGTTTTGTTTTTTTCTTTTCCCCAGGGGTCATCGTATCGACCAAGTGGTCCTAGAATGTAGCAAGAGGGCTCATTCTAACGGAAATGAAAAGTTTTAGTACCCTTTTTAAGTGACCAAAAAATTGGAGGGCATCTAGGCCCCCTCCCACGCTCATTTTTTTTCCCAAAGTCAACGGATCAAAATTCTGAGATAGCCATTTTGTTCAACATAGTCGAAAACCATAATAACTATGTCTTTGGGGATGACTTATTCCCCCACAGTCCCTGGGGGAGGGGCTGCAAGTTACAAACTTCAACCAGTGTTTACATATAATAATGGTTATTGGGAAGTGTACAGACGTTTTCAGGGGGATTTTTTGGTTTTGGGGGTAGGGTTGGGGGAGGGGGCTATGTGGGAGGATCTTTCCTTGGAGAAATATGTCATGGGGGAAGAAAATTCAATGAAAAGGGCGCAGGGCGCAGGACGAATCTGGTCACGTTAGAAAAAAACGTCAAATTCAGAGATTAATATACAATGCTGGGTGTTCGGAGCCTCTCTATTATGGAGTATAATTTGAAAATAACACAACTATACGAGTGATAAAACATATATACCACAACCATAATTCAACTAACGAAAGAACTGCTAAAAGATAACACAACTGTAAAGCGAAAACAGGTGAAAACTAACGGGAAAATAAACGAACTAAGAGGTGGAAGGGGCCCAGAGAAAAAATACAATCCTTTTCCAATTTTGAGCCTAACTTCCGCAAAGGAGTAATAATGTCAGAAGCCCCGAAATACCGAATTATTTTCTTTTCAAACAGTTCGTGGTAACGAACTGTAGTAAGGAGCGACCCGGCTCAACAGTAGACGAAACTCTAAAAAACGGAATTTTGATGCTAAAATATACATCAAAAGAATCAGAGTTTCATGCTGATTTTAAATATGTACGTTTCATCAAATTTAGTCTTTGTCATCAAAAGTTACGAGCCTGAGAAAATTTGCCTTATTTTAGAAATAGGAAGAAACACCCCCTAAAAGTCACAGAATCTTAACAAAAATCACACAATGGCATTCGGCGTATCAGAGAACCCTGCAGTAAAATTTACAAGCTCCTATCTACAAAAATGTGGAATTTCGTATTTTTTTCCAGAAGACAAATCACGGGTGCGTGTTTATTTGTTTGTTTTTTTGTTTTTTTCCCCAGGGGTCATCGTATCTACCAAGTGGTCTTAGAATGTCACAAGAGGGCTCATTCTGACGGAAATGAAAAGTTCTAGTGCCCTTTTCAAGTGACCAAAAAATTGGAGGGCACCTAGGCCCCCTCCCACGCTCATTTTTTCTCCAAAGTCAACAGATCAAAATTTTGAGATAGCCATTTTGTTCCGTATTGTCAAAAACCATAATAACTATGTCTTTGGGAATGACTTAATCCCCAAAAGTCCCTGGGGGAGGGACTGCAAGTTACAAACTTCGGCCAGTGTTTACCTATAATAATGGTTATTGGGAAGTGTACAGTCGGTTTCAGGGGGTTTTTTTGGGTTTTGGGGTGGGGTTGAGGGGAGGGGGCTATGTGGGAGGATCTTTCCATGGAGAAATATGTCATGGGGGAATAGAAATTCAATGAAAAGGGCGCAGGATTTTCTAAAATTACTATAAAAAAACAATGAAAAAATAAACATGGAAAATTTTTTTTTCAATTGAAAGTAAAGAGTAGCATTGAAACTTAAAACGAACAGAAATTATTATGCATATGAGGGGTTCTAAAAATACTTTAGCATAAAGAGCGAGGTATTTAGGAGGAGATAAATACCTCGGTCTTTATGCTATTACATAAAAAAAAAACTAGTTTTTCTAACTGAAAGTAAGGAGCGACTTTAAAACTTAAAACGAACAGAAATTACTCCGTATATGAAATGGGTTGTCCCCTCCGCAATCCCTCGCTCTTTATGCTAAAGCTTTTAATTGTTTTAAAAAGCAGAATTGTGGTAAAGAGTCAAACTTTAGCGTAAAGAGCGAAGGATTGCGGAGGGGACAACCCATTTCATATACGGAGTAATTTCTGTTCGTTTTAAGTTTTAATGTCGCTCCTTACTTTCAGTTAGAAAAACTAGTTTTTTTATGTAATTTCTGAACGTTTTTGAATTAATGCATGTTTGATTTTGCATATTTTAATGCATATTTTAACATAAATTATTAAAATGATATTTACATTTTAATTCCTTTTTTGGCTAAATGGCTTTCTCTTAGTTCTGATCAGACGATTTTGAGAAATAAGGGATGGGGAAGGAGGCCTAGTTGCCATGTAATTATTCGGTTACACAAAAAGGCAACTATAAATTTTAATTTTTAACGAATTTTTTTATTAGTAAAAAATATACGTAACTTAAGAATTAACTTACATAACAAACTTTTTATATTCTTAAATTTTTATTATGTATATGGGGGGGTTTGTACCCTCGTTAATACCTCGCTCTTTACACTAAATCGTAAGTTTTGTGCCGATTCTTTAAGGATGACCCCTGAATCAGAAAGGCCGTAGAATAAATAGTTGAAATTACTAAAAATACTATAGCATAAAGAGCGAGGTATTTATCTCCTCCTAAATACCTCGATCTTTATGCTAAAGTATTTTTAGAACCCCTCATATGCGTAATAATCTCTGTTCGTTTTAAGTTTCAATGCTACTCCTTGCTTTCAATTGAAAAAACTTTTCCATGTTTATTTTTTCATTTTTTTTTTTTCATAGTAATTTTAGAAAATCCTGCGCCCTTTTCATTGAATTTCTGTTCCCCCATGACATATTTCTCCAGGGAAAGATCCTCCCACATAGCCCCCTTTCCTCAACCCCACCCCCAAAACCAAAAAAAAAATCCCCTGAAAACGACTGTACACTTCCCAATAACCATTATTATATGTAAACACTGGTCGAAGTTTGTAACTTGAAGACCCTCCCCCAGGGACTGTGGGAGAGTAAGTCATTCCCAAAGACATAGTTATTATGGTTTTTGACTATGCGGAACAAAATGGCTACCTCAAAATTTTGATCTGTTGACTTTGGAGAAAACATGAGCGTGGGAGGGGGCCTAGGTGCCCTCCAATTTTTTGGTCACTTAAAAAGGACACTAGAACTTTTCATTTCCGTTAGAATGAGCTCTCTTGCAACATTCTAGGACCACTTGGTCGACACGATGACCCCTGGGGAAAAGAAGAAAAAAAAAAAAAAAACAAATAAACACGCACCCGTGATTTGTCTTATGGCAAAAAATACGAAATTCCACATTTTTGTAGATAGGAGTTTGAAATTTTTGCTATAGGGTTCTCTGATACGCCGAATGCGATGGTGTGATTTTAGTTAAGATTGTGTGACTTTTAGGGGGTGTTTTCCCCTATTTTCTAAAATAAGACAAATTTTCTCAGGCTCGTAACTTTTGATGACAAATACCAAATTTGATGAAACTTATATATTTAAAATCAGCATGAAAATCCGATTCTTTTGATGTATATTTTAGCATCAAAATTCTATAATTTAGAGTATCGTTTCCTATTGAGCCGGGTCGCTCCTTACTACAGTTCGTTACCACGAACTGTTTGATAGTATTTTTAGTAATTTCAACTATTTATTCTACGGCCTTTCTGATTCAGGGGTCATTCTTAAAGAATTGGGATAAAACTTACGATTTAGTGTAAAGAACAAGGTATTAACGAGGGTACAAACCCTCTCATATACATAATAAAAATTAAAGAATATAAAAGTTTGTTACGTAAGATAATTCTTAAGTTACATATATTTTTTACTAATAGAAAAATTCGTTAAAAATAAAAATTTATAGTTGCCTTTTTATGTAACTGAAAAATTGCATGGCAACTAGGCCTCCTTTCCCATCCCTTATTTCTCAAAATTGTCTGATCAAAACTAAGAGAAAGGAATTAATATGCAAATTTCATTTTAATAATTTATGTGTGGAGAGCCAAAATCAAACATGCCTTAATTCAAAACCGTTCAGAAATTACATAAAAAAAACTAGTTTTTTTAACTGAAAGTAAGGAGCGACATTAAAACTTAAAACGAACAGAAATTACTCCGTATATGAAATGGGTTGTCCCCTCCGCAATCCCTCGCTCTTTACGCTAAAGCTTTTAATTGTATTAAAAAGCAGAACTGTGGCAAAGAGTCAAACTTTGGCGTAAAGAGCGAGGGATTGCGGAGGGGACAACCCATTTCATATACGGAGTAATTTCTGTTCGTTTTAAGTTTTAATGTCGCTCCTTACTTTCAGTTAAAAAAACTAGTTTTTTCTATGTAATCACTTGTAGTAACTTCATCAGGCCGAACCGGATTTTAATAATTTACTTGTTTTAGTTATTAAAACACTTTTAATAATTTTCCTTGTTTTAGCTGGGTTACCACAAGCATCTTTAAATTTACACTCAAAATATTTTTTCTTCGCATTTCTCAAAAGTTTATTGAGAGCATTTTTATAATTTTTGCAAATTCTATAGCAAACTGGATCATTTTCGTTCCTTATTGAATCCCTATGTAACTGGTCTTTCTTATTTATGCACCGCAGAAGGCTAGATGACAACCATGGCTTTTTGGGTATAATTTCTTTGACCTTGTCCGATTCATTATGCAAGTTTCACTCAAAATAGAGATCAGTGCATCATAAAAACTCTGAAAACTTATATTTATATCATCTAGATTTTCAACTACATTGTTCAAATTAACATTAGAAATCTCTTGCTTAAACTTTTCTAGGTTACTCTGGTTGAGCACAGGTAACAGACTCATTTTCTATCTAAGGTCTTGCTGCCTTGCTAAAAAAAACTTTAAAACTTGCTAAAATCCCACAATGGTCAGAAAAATCAGCAACAATAACCCCTGGATCCGAAAATTTTGAATTAAAAAAATATTATCAAGTAGCTTTGCCGTCCCCAAGCATGAAGAATGGGTGCGAACCAGTAAGTAGTTTAGCCAACTTTTTTTCCAAAATATCCATAAAGGCTGGTATAGACCCAGATGGTGGTCTATAAAGTATAACAACATAAACATCTTTTGGCTTAAGCCTAAGGTGAACGATAAGTGGCTCAAATACCATCTCGTGATACAGCACCAGATCAATTCTTACCAAAATTTCAATATCGCTCCGTACATAAGCTCCAATTCCTCTATGTTTTTTAAGTTGACGATTTCTATGATAAAATATATACCCTGGAATATCCAAGAGGGCAGAGTTATGCTCATTTAGCCATGTTTCTGTGAGACCAAAAACCTGTAAAATGGAAAGTTCACATATCTTGCTCAAATAATTAAAAGATAAATTCAAACCCTGGCAGTTAAGGTAGAAAACTCTGAGATCTTCAGAATCACCATCACTATACCCAGACCTCAAACCATCTTTGAATAGGTACTTCGAAGTACAAGAAACACATTGACCAGCAATCCCAATATCATAATTTCGTTGGAGCTACTCCATAAACATACTACCAAAACCCACAATTGAAACTTCTAAATTTTTAAGACGGTTGTTGCCCGGGGTGCCACGATCAAAATCAACCATATTCATACAGTTTTACAACAAAGTAATATGGCCTCATCTCCACAACAAAACAAAACCAAAACAGAATAAAAAAAACAACTAAACAAGAACAAAATAACAAACAACAACAAAAATAAGACTTTCCATCTCAGAAAAACAAAATAAGAAACAGGCCGTATTTGATTTGCCCGTGACGAATCAATATACAAGTAACCAAATACAACGGCTCCTACGTTCCATAATTACACAACCATAATTATAGCGACAAAATAACAAGCTTTATTTATTTATTTTATTTATGTTTCGTTTTTAATTGGTTTTTTCAATAACAAATAAACACTCACTAAATTTAACAGCAGCAAATAAGATTTATGAAAATTTTAGAATCCAAGAAACTCTTAGCATTGTGCCAAGGCACTTTAATATCACGGTTGTCCTTTTTAACAGAGAGGCAGGGTGGTAGGGTAGGAGGTACCCAGCATTCCACACCTTTATCCACCAAATGCTTACTTAACCCTAGTAATTCTTTACGCAAAACCCGTACACGCGGTTTAACATCGTCACTAATACAAACATACTTTTCATTTTTTCCGTTGCTTAGAATCAAGAAACGCTCCTGGACACATTCCACCGTAATTTAAAAAAAATTCTTGGAACAGTGAACCACAGTGAATGGTGGCAACTTATCAGTTAGGAGTGACAAACCATCTACAATCACATTGGAAACCCAAGATGCATCCTCATTCATTGGGACATCATTAAGGCTCCAAAACAGCAAATTGTACAACTTGTCACGATTTTCATCAAAAAAAGACTGGGACACAGCCACATTCATTTTTTCGTTGCACTTCTTAATCAGCTGTGACTGGGCTTTCACAAAACTTTGCAGGGCTAGAAGTTCCGATCTCACTGTTGCAATTTCATTGTCCGTTGCTTTTCTTTTATTTTCTATCTCCACAACACGACTGTTACGACTGGGTACGACTGTACCCAAATCATTCTGAATTTCAAGTACACTCTGATCTAGGGTTTCCAAGTTCATATTAAGAGATTGGGCCATTTCCAAAATTTCAATGATACTCTCTGCATTCGTTTTCTGGCTGTCCGCATTGACACTCTTATCCTAATTATTAGTCAAATTCGTAGCCGAATCCGATAACTCAGCTTCTGTTCGGTTGTGTTTGGGTCTTCATTTCCTTCCCATTCTGACGTTATTAAAATAATATAAGTCGCCTCCCTTTAGAAAAACTTATTTTTTACCCACGCTAGTTTACAGCGTGCAGTTTATATAAGCCGTTGAAAGGGCACGGCTAACGCCCACTTTCGGATTCCTCAGGAATTGTCTCGAACGTAGAAATCACTCCTTTGTATCCAAGATTTCAATTGTAACAATTAATTCAAGCAATTATCACGATATTATTCACATAAGTCTACAGCATAGCTAAGCAACCCTTGTATCCGGGCAAAAGCAGTCAGACAAATTTATCCATTGACTGCTAAATGCTAACTGATTGTTTATGCTAGCATCTTTATTTGTTATTTTTTTTTCCAAGGGTGATAGTGCTGAGCCCAATGGTATATCCTTCTGATGCATTGTGCCGCTCCGTAAATTACACAGCAATTCTAACTATCTAAGTAGAATGCAGTTTATATCTATTGGTAGTTTTTTGTGCCTGACAAACAAGAAACTGCCGTCAAGAAAAATCTTGTTTTCACCTTGAGATTCTTGACACTAACGGCAGCGGTATGGACCAAGTCGCTACTCCCCCATTTTTATTTTCTCTTCAGACCATTTGTTTTGGGCGCGTCATCGCAGCAACAGTGTATGTATTTTGCCTATTCCAAAGCTTCGTCTACATGTTTAACGAAACTTAGAACTGCCGTTCTGACTTAGCAGACGAATGGGGAGACAGCACAGTTGCTGCATAAATTTGTAAAGAACATTAAACTTCGGTTCCTCCTACCATCTTTCACCATCCGACGATTTTTTTTTAGAAAATATCAGGTTCACAAATGTCATTAAGTCTATTTTTCACAAAGTCTGTCTTACACTTTAATTCTGACCACTGCAAATCGAGTATGTCTCTTTTTCCCTCTATTTGCCTATTAACACTCTCAAACCAATTTGGAAATCAAACTTTGGGTTGTATTAGTATTGTCACTGAACCGCTCATAGAAACGGCGAGATCAATGCACTCGAGGTTCTTGAGCGTTTCATTTTCGAACTACTTGGCGATCTACCTGCAGAGGTCTACATAAAATGACCTGCTGTTTCTTTGGAATTCTGCGAGCTGCAGCAGAAAACGACTGTAGATCCTTTGCCTTTGGCCGGGAGTACTTATTACCACAAAAAATGAAGTTCAAGACAGGGCTGTATATCAATTTTATATCTCGCGAGTCAGTTCCCATTCCAGCAGGTGATAAGTTCCAACCGACTTCTTACTTCTCTAGCAAAATGGAAAGTGCCAGACCTGGTACACCTATCCCCAGCAGCTTAAGCACAGAAGTACGGTCGGTATTACGGCGCTACTGTACTGTTCTCTTTTGCAAAGTTAGAAAACTCAACAAAAATCAAGCAGGTAGAGTCTTACTCTATTAAAAGGTTATTATCCGAAAATAATGTGTTCACCCAACGAACTCTTAATCAAGACTTTTTTTTAAATAATATATTTCTAGTTCATTTGTTATTAATTTTGTTTTCAATCTATTTACTTTCGTAGTTTGATGAAGGTAGCTGGAAATTGTGAATATAAATAATTGTGTTTTATATATTTTATGTTAGTCTATTTTCGTTTAATGTATATCTTTTAGTTATATTTTTTAGTTTTAGTTGCCAGTTTCTTTTTTTTTCTTTTGTTTACGCTGAAGACGTCAATTTCAAGAAGGGGAAACTATTTGTTGGATTTTTGCTGTTTCACTTCGTTTTCATTTACTAGCCTAAGACCCACTTGCCGTCTTTATATTTATTTATTTGTTCTTAAAATGGCTTTGACCCATAAGCAGCAGAAACCCAAGCACAGCATTATTTTTTACCTTGAGGTTTACGCTCTAAGAGTTTCTTGAGGGAGCCTAATCGGCTATTTTACCAAGTGAAAATTTGATGATGAATACAACGAAATGAAAATTAGATAAGGAAAAATAGAAACTAAAGAAATTAAATTAAGCAAAAAAAAATCGTTTCAATTAATGATGAGAAAAATTAATATGCTTCTATAAATTTCAAAATGATTACTAACTACGCAATTGACAGCATACCAAAAAAATAAAGTCTTAAGAATGGTCAAGTCTAGAAGGTTTAAGAAGGGCTAAAAGCATAAGGGTTAAATCTATTATGAAAGTATCATGAAAATGTTTATTTCGTTTGACCATTAGCAGAATTTTCGATATTGAAGAATATTCTAACTTCGATAGAATACAATTAATTTAAAATTTAATTATTTCTACATTGCTTTAATTTCATTAACTTTTGATTATGAATCTCTTAATTTGGATAGTCAGTAATATTTTAGAACATTGTTGCATATCTGGGCGGAGGGTATTAATTTCCTTTATTGATGTGTTTAGAGATCATTGGAGTTGATGAACTTATTAATGATATTTCTTGACTACAAACGTCGGGTCGTTTTTTTGTAATTGAACTATAATATTTTTAGGGTTATGTGTATTGTAAAGAGACGAGACAATTTGTTTTTAGATAAACAATATTCTGGCTCTATCAAATATATGATTATTGTGAACCAAAGAATATCAAGTCTCTTTGAATGGCCATATTCACATATGTGTTAGATTATGACTTATCCTTGGTAAGTAAATTTAGTTTCAGCTTTGTAATCACGGTTGGGATTCCATTATGTTCCGTTTTTTCCTTTTTTTTATTTTATCTTTTTATAGTTTATTTCTTTTATAGATTTATTTATTTATTCATTATTCTTTTTATTTGTTCTTTTTTTTTCTTTTGTATATTATATTTCCTTTTTCTTCTTTTCCACTTATTCTTTGTTATATTTTTCTTATTCTTTAATATTCTAACCAAAATATCGTCCAATTTCGGATATAAACTAAAAAAAAAAAATTCCAGTAATATACCGAAGATCCCTAAATTGGAAAAACATTCTTATTAATTTCAGAGTAAATCTATCTTTCAACATTTTTTTTCTCCCCATCTATCAAAACTATAATAAAAAAATACAGTTGTTGTAACAGCGATTTCCAGCCAGAACAGACTGCAAGAACAGACTTTCCATTCTCAATGGCTTCCGTCCAGTCATTCAAGGCTTCAAAAGTGCAGTCGTGGTGACCTTTCTTGGTAGAACGCCAAATTGGTTTGGGTTGATCAGCTTATTTTTCAGTATATGTTCAATGATGCCATCTCTAAAGATTCCCTCCATGAGTTTACAGACCAGGCTTGTCAAGCTGATAGGTCCGTAATTCTCAGGTTTGGTTTTTGAACCTTTTTTGGAGATCAGGGTTACTGTAACTGTCTTCCAGTCAGTGGGTAGTTTCCCCTGCTCTAGCGAGAACTGAAATATGTTCGAGAGGGGCTCTTTAAGTTCATCTTTTCCTTTGGTCAGCTATTTGCCGTGGATGCCATCAGGTCCAGGAGATTTGTTGGGTTTCATTTAGTTCAGTTGGTTCAGAACATTTGCTGGGGTGATTTGGATGTAATTCATCTTGGGGCTATTGTGGGGGCTATTTCTGGCAGCTGTCTCGGTTTGAGTGGCTGTCTGGGAAGTGTAAATGGAGCTGAAAAAGTCATGGAGGATTTGTACTTTTTCTTTGTCCTCTGATAAAGTGCTACCATCGTTGTTGACCAGCTCAGGCACCCTTTGGCAAGAAGTTATTTTAGAGTTTACATACTTCAAAAAAATTTTAGGGGCTGTTTTGGCTTCAGATGCTGTCTTTCTTTCAGTTGTTCTTGTTATGTCCTTCTTTTATTTTGGAGCAAGTCTTTTCTTTTATTTTATTGCAAGCTCAATAGACCGTCCAGTGACATCCTTCAAGATGGCCATTTTTTATTGATGATTTCTGCAACTTTGACTTTTTCCCAGTAAACAGCCTGCATTTCTTCACTATACTTCTGGAATTGTACGCATGCGTATTTGTGTAGAAGTCTTTGGTCGAGCTTGGCACACTAATTATTGTCATAAGACAGCAGTGATCACTTTTCCCAAAGGGAGGCAGGTGCTTTACGTCTAGCATGCAGTCAGGATTTGTGGAGAGTATCAATTCCAGTATGTTTTCAGTCTAACCCCTCTCTGTAATGTGTTGGTTCGGCTACTTGCTGTGTCAAGAACAGATCTTGTATCAGTTCAACAAAGGGGTGGTTTGGGCTTTCTATTGAGGTCCACTTCAGTTCAGGTAGGTTGAAATCACCCATTTAGAGGTGATCTCCTGAGCAGAGTGTTTTTGTTTGTTACTGAGATAAGCTGGCTTAGTGATCTGTATGCACATATCAGATTTATTGAATCTGTATTTGTGAGAACTCTGACTCCGATTGCTTCAATGGCATTCGTCTTTGGTGTGTGCTTTTTTTGATAGCTAGGTCATTTTAAGTGTAGATGGAGCAGCATCTCTTGTTGTCTTCTAGGTTGCTACAAAGGCTATAGCCATCGATGTGTATTTCCTTCTACTGTAGCTTACATTAAGAAAACTTCAGCTTATCTTCAGTCAGCAAGACCACGTCAGGATTATGTACACTCATGGTTAATTTCAGCTCGTCAAACTTTGACAGAAGCTGGTCAGCATTTGAATACATAATTTTCAAAAATTTTCTTTCATCGTCATATGATGTATTTTGCCTATAGCTAGATTTTTCACATTGCTTCGTATTTGTCTTTTCGGGTTTACCCAAACTTGGCTATTTGTTCAAAGCCATCTTGGTCCTCCATTTTTTGACGCACTTGATGATGGGCGGGTACATTTGGGCCTGTTTGATGGTGGGTTGGGATTTGGTTGCGGTGGGACCCATCCATGCTGAATTTGTCTATACATCCAGGGCACATCATTTCTGAAGAATATGGTTAGTTTTTCTTTCATCTCATGTGATTTGTTTACGATTTGGTTTCTGAATTGTTTTGATCCAGGTGCAAGACAAATCAGGAGTAGACGGTACCTGCAACGGCTACTTCTGGCTTCATTTGCTGTACTTCTTGGGCCAAGCCTGATTGCTCTGATGAGTCTCGGTTTGTCTAGGCCCAGCTGTTTGTATTTCCAGTTTTGCACTTTGTTCAGCTGGCGCTTGAGTTGGATGAAGCATGTCAAAGTGTCTCAAGTCTTTGGTGAAGGTTCAGGTATACTCCAGCAACGTTACCTCGGACGTCATCCATACTTGGTTTGGTGTCAAGTTCACGTCTTATGTTGGGAAGGTCCAGGGTTACTTTTTGAACGCTGTCATACACTCTTTTGACTAAGTCATACACAGCTTAAATTTTCAGGGGAAAGAACCACTACTGAGATGAAGAAACTTCTGCCATCATTTGAACCACTAGTATTTCCTTGGATTACTCTGAAATTTGTTGCATTCCTGTCTACTGTACTGTTATTAGTTTTTTCTTCTGGCCCAGCAGAGGTCGCAAGAGAGTGATAGCTCTAGTGGTTCTTCTGAAATCCCCAGGACTGTTGTTGTTTGGTAGTTGCCTGTTCCTTGTGTTTTTTGACATTTGGGTTCAAATCAAGTCAAGGTATAAAAATCAAATGATGGAAGCAAACTTCAAACTCTTGGATTTGTAAAATTTGGTGAAATGACTCACCCAGATTTTTGGACACTTCGTAAAACTTTTCTTCCTTAAAATGGCTGGCACTTGGTTACCACTATAGTCCCTTTTCTGCATGTGTTTGGTCAGTTTTCAATGCACTTATTTTTGAATATTGCCTTTTGTTGACCAGTGTATTTCTCATGAAAAGCTCCTTATCTTCTTGGACTGAGACTTTGTATATGCATCAAACTCATCTAACGTTCAGCTGACAGATGTCAATTCGTTACGGGGTTTTCAGAACTTGGGAGGGTTTGGACCTGTGGGAAATACAGACATTGGAATCACCTATTCTCAGCAGTTTAAGGATGAATAGCCAGTTGGTACCAATACAGCCATTTGTGTTTGTTATCGCTTTCTTCTGCACAGGTTTCTCCAAATGTAGAAGATAAACGACTCGGTGTATTTAATTTATGGATTTTGGAAAACAAATACTTGGTCACTATAAACCGGCAATACTGTATAAATAAAAAAGTGAAAACAAAGAAGAAGCAGAAATTCCAGGAGAATTGAAAATGGATTAAAAAACTCATAGAGTATTAAAAAGGGGTAAAATTCTAGTTGATCGACTTCTTGCTATCTCAAAAAAAGGTTAGGTTAGGAAAATAAACTTTCAGGGATGGGTCTACAGGCTAAAGTATGTCCTGGGAAGGTATTTTGAAGTACCTATCTCAACTCCTTCTCCCTCTAGAGGGTCCTGACCTTTGATGACCTTCAAAAATATGTGTGTTATAAAAGTGAAACCTTGCAAAACAGATCTTCCGATTGAATGAAGTACAATAAAATTGTTTTCAGCTTCACAACTTTGCTCAATCCCAATTTATTTTCCAGTTAATTGACTTCTTGCTGTCTTGGAAAAGATCTAGGTTAGGAAAATGAAACTTTCAGGGATGAATCTAAAGACTAAAGTATGTCCAGGAAGGTATTTTAAAGTACCCACCTCTACTACTTCTCCTTCTAGAGGGCCCTGAAATTTGCCTACATGATGGGTCTATACCTATTCAAATTTTGACAAAACAACATTTTACCTTACTTTTCAGTTACTAGTTGCTTTTTCTCTGCCTTTAGTTCTGAAAATGCAATTCCTGTTATTTGAGTAGAATTTTGGGTAAAATTATAGCAAATTTTATAACTGGCTTTCATATAAAGTGTATATACCACTCAATGCCTTTTTTATGCTCTTTACAGATGTAATAATTGCTTCTACCTTAAATTTAAATTTAAGCATTTTTTAACCTAACCTAAACTAACCTTATTATAAAAGATTTTAGCACTGAGAGAATGTAGGATTATTTTGTCAAAAAATGGCACAGAGAAAACATAGTATTGTTTTGTTGGAAACAATGCAGAGAAAACATAGTTTTATATTGTCATCAACAACAGGATAACTTATACTTTAATTGAAAATTTGTCATTTTTAAGAGCTTAAAAAGGGCTTAAATTTGAATTTGTAGTAGAAGCAATTATTGTATTCATAAAGAACATAAAAAAGGCATCAGTAGTATGTTTGCTTTATTGGTAAGTCAGTTATATGAATTGTCATAATTTTTTGAAAATTTCTAATTTTTAAGAGCTAAAAAAGTGCTTAAATCTAAATTTAAAACAGAAGCAATTATTATATTTGTAAAGAGCATTAAAAATTGAGTGGTATATTCACTTTATACAAAAGCCAGTTATATGATTTGCTATAATTTTGCCAAATTTTGAGCCATATCAATGTTGTTTTTTTTTTCAAAATTTAGGAAATGTATTTGCATGTCTTTAAAACCTTATAAAATGGAATTCAGCAAAGTTATGAAGCTGAAAACAATTTTGTTGTAATTCAATTAAGCAGAAGAACTATTTTGCAAGGTTTCACTTTTATAACACACATATTTTTAAAGGTCATCAAAGGTCAGGGCCCTCTAGAGGGAGAAGGAGTGGAGGTAGTTGCTTCAAAATACCTTCCCAGGACATACTTTAGTCTGTAGATTCATCCCTGAAAGTTTCATTTTCCTAACCAAAACCCTTTCTGAGATAGCAAGAAGTCAATTAACTAGAATTTTACCAAAGTATGTCCTGGGAAGGTATTTTGAAATACCTACCTCCACTCCCTCCCCTTCTAGAGGGTCCTGACCTTTAAAAATATGTGAGGATAGGAGCTGATACTTGAAAGCCCCTCTTTAGACATTACCCTTGGTTATATTCCTAAGTTTTATTCACATTGCCAAGGAAATGTCTGAGTTATTGAAAAAAACATTAAATTACACTTTTACTGAAGTCTGGACAAAATTATTTCTTATCTTAATCACTTTAATCCATATGAGGGCTTTGAGATCCTCAAGACCTATAATGTTCTTGAGTTGATGAACCATCTAACATCCACTGCCTCTTCCCCTACTCCTTGTCCAGTTGGTATTTGAAGGACTGGATGGAGGGACTGATGATGGTACTTGTATTATACAAGAAACACTCCAGAACTGAAGTTTGGTTAATGCTAGTAAATTAAACAAAACATGATGAAAATATATTACTTTATTAGCAAAATTGTAAAATACAACAAAGGATTATAGAAGGGGGGCCACCCAGAGCATATTATATTAAATACATAAACTAACTTAACCAAAATACCTACTAAATATTTAATTAAAATACTGCTACTATGTATTTTCCCAGCAAGCCAAAGCTAATTCTCTGGTATTAACTTAATAAAAAGTGGGTATTGTCACATGTTTGCAACCCAGATTCTCAAATGTTACCTGTATAATACTTAAATACTATACTAATAGTTGAGTTATTCTATTGGTTACAGTGCTTAATGACTATTTTTGTATATATTTTTTTGCCACAGTTGATGATTTCTTTGAGTCAGGATTCTGGTTAGAAATTGTTCAAATTAGATGCAGGAGAAATATGTTCTTTTAATATTTATTGAAAATAATATCAATTATTTATTTTCAACAAACTGGAATAGAAAAAAAAAAAATGAATACAGTCAACTAACAAATAAAAGTGAGAAATGAAGGGATATTGGAATATTTGGTCTATGTTTTGAAATTTAGGCAGAACATAGGGTTTAGAATGGCCTGTAGCATTTATTTTTATATTTCATTTTTTTTAGTTGTTTTTCTTTTTTTGGGGGGGAGGGGGTAGTTATTCTTGCAGGGTAAGATAAAGGTGAAAGAAAATATTTTGAAATATGAAATTTGGGGCAATTGTAGAAGGGGTTCCCTCTGAATGAAGTGCATAGAGATGCAGGCTTGGACTAAGGCATATGAGTAATTACTTCCTGTTGATTTGGTCTGGCTCCAACATCTACAGTAGATGATATTATTGCATCCCCTGCAATCAAGAATGTTTTCACCAAGCATAGCAGGCATGCATCAGAAGATTTCCCCATCTCAAGTCTATTTAAGGAACATTGTTTATGTTTTTTCTTTAATTTAAATTACATTGAGTCAAAATCCAAGTCAGAAACAAGCAAATTTAAAATGCACAGATTTTTCATTTTGAAAAAGCAATTATTTTCTGTATCTTACTGTGCTATAATGAAAAATGGTATTAAAAGAAATAAATAGCATAGGATATTCTATAAAATAAATTTTTCCTACATTTCAGAATATAGGTTTTGTGGGGGGGATCAGCCTCAAACCAAATATTTTTGGAATATAACAAGAATTTCCACCTTTCATAGTTTTAGAGGTATAATATCAAAAGAATAGCTTATTGCCTGTTGATACAGCAAAAGTACAACCATGTACAGTTGACACAGCAAAAGTACGAATTTACAGGATAATTCTTGTTCAACATGTGTACAACAACACTAGTGTCCTCTTCATGGAGTGTCCTCCACAACTTAAATGCTGCTCAAGATCTGTGCCAACTTTTCCACTTCTTTGAATCATCATAATTATCATCCAGTCTGAAAAGCCTCCTGAGAGGAAACTGTTCAATCTGCTTGAAGGACCTTGACAAAGCCTTAGAATTTTTTATTAAAAGTTTAATTAGTATTGTTTTTCCCATGAAATGTGATAGTAAGAAGTTCCTATTGTCTTACTTGGATTTTTCACTGAGAGATACTGCAGATGTATAGCCTATGAAGTTCCTTTGTCCTTGTGGCAACCATCATATTGCCCTTTTTGTCAAGCTACATGTCCTTTGTGCTTTTATTCTGTTTGGCCGTATTACCTTTTTTTCTTGAAGCTGTATAATGGTTCCTGTTTTTTCCTGTTAAGCTTTATGATGGTTCCTGTTTTTTCCTGTTAAGTTAAATGGACAATGTGAATTGTGTTCCTTTGCATCTGGCTGTAAGGACATGTAGTTCCTTAATAGTACTAATAGAAGAATGTAGATGTTCTTTTTCCATAGCTTCCTGACTTAGTTAGCAGGTAGCTTTTGAGGTAGAACATCAGTCTACTGTCCTTGAGTTAATTGCCTCACTTTCAATTTCAATGTTGACAGGATGCTTGCTCAAACTGCTTTTGTTTTCAAAAAACCTGCCTTGATTAGTGACCAAAATATAAACTTCCTGGGAATGACGTTTTTTAGAATACAAGGGATGCATATAGGAAAGGCTTAGCAGATAGGATAGTCTCACCTAGGAATTAAAAGAATGTCGATTTTCGCCAGACATTGTGCATGATGGATAAAAGGACCCCCCCCCCCTCCCAGAAAACATGTAGATTTTTCCTGTTATCTCTTTTATGTGCCATACATTTTGCCTATCTTTGATATTTTCTTTGTGCGTGTGCTCTCCTCTGTCTGAAATTTGGGGCTTCCTTCAGAATAAACTCCTGAATACCTGTCAGATTTGCACCCCAAACCATGTGTGAACTAAATTGAATATGGTCCCAACTGAATTTATTACCTTAAGATCACCTGTCCAGCAAGATGAGGTGGTGATGAGTCTCCTGCGGAATGTCTTGCTGGTGGTGTGACATGAGTATGGTTTGGTTGTTAGCCTGCACTCTGTGCTGACCAAGGCCTGATCAACTCCTTTCTTGACCACATCAATGGTTTGGAACTGAACTGTGGCTTTGAAGAGGCTCTTCTAGTGAGGGACAGCATGTACAGAGAGGAAGTGCTGGTGCTCACGTTGATAGTGATGGGGGACTTGCAGCTTCTTTTTGTGACCTTATTTTGTACTTGCAAGGGATTAGGAGAAAAATGCTTAGAGAGGGCGTTTTTTAGTAGTTTGTGACTAGCAATTGTGTCTCCTCTCTTCCTTTGATAGACTAGGGTGGGGTGTTTGAGGGACACAAGACGTTTCTCACATGGCTTGTCTTGCAAGGCTGGTATGACCTTTGTATGGTATGAGGTATGAGCAACAATAACCCCCATGTACTTCTGCTCACTTACAGCTTCAAGTAGGTCATCTCCAATATAGTAAGGTTGTCAGGGGTTGTCATGTCCAAGATACCAGACTTTGCATTTTGACACATTGAACTGCAAACCCCACTCAGATGACCATCTAGATAATTCATCTAAATCTCCTTGCATTGTTGAGTGATTTTGGCTAATCTGGGCCTGTTCTAAGAGCTTGCAATCGTCAGCATATAGTGTCAGTGGGTTTTTCTGGTGAGTTGTACAGTCTTTAATATATATGCTGAAAATTGTGGGCCCCATGATTGTGCCTTGTGGAACTCTACTAATGACAGATATTTCAACAGAATAGTCCATTTTACCAATGGTGTCATTGGTCAAGACCGACTGATTTCGATATCACTTTCACCACTTCCACTGTTGTCATGCTTGCTCTCGCTGCATGAACAAGCCGTTCAGAAAACTTTGTCTGTTGAGACCAGTAACTCAGTGCTGGCAAAGCTTCAGGTCATTTCACTGCAAATTACTTCTTGCTCCCTATTTACATTACTTTGTGCCACATCTAGTCCTCTATCTGTCTTGGGACTGGGGGTCCTGAGGGCAGTCTGTTTTATGCCATAATGACCTTTCTTATTCCCAGATTCTGCTCACCAATAATCTGTTCAACCAATTTTTTTCTTTTTGGACGGTCTTCTCAAGAGGTATCTGCATAAAAGGCAATTGTGCCTTTTTTGTTCAGGAAAGCTTCAAGATTTCTGCTCTCTGTTTGCCCAAACTGATGGAGAATAAGATGGGATCAGGCCTTTTGGTGGCTGATGATCCAGGTGCACTATGGTTTTGCCCTCCTGGCAGGTGCCAAATATTTGAAATGACACCCACGCCTATTTTGAACTCACTTTTCAGGAATGCATGCATGAATTGGGCATTGTCTATCTGAGGTGGTACGCCAGAAGCAATGAGGTTCAGACGTCTGTTAAACTGGTCTTTTTCTTGCCTGACTATTTTGCAAACGTCGCAAAATAGACACAAGAACAATGTCCTTGACTTCTGACACAGAAACTTGTTTTTATCCTCTCTTCAAGACTGTTAATTTTGGCTTTGACAGAGTCCAGAGAAACACTCATATCCTGTTTGAGTTAAACATACCCAGCATTTCATTTCTGTGTTCTTGTAATGCGGTTGTTACAATATCTGTGATGGTTTGTTTGCTGTTGCCAGTTTTGCATAAGGGGCAGACCCAAACACTTCCAAGTCTTGGTTCATTTTGTTGAGTATGTTGTAATCTGTATCAGACATCAATACATTCGTCATTTTGTACGGTATTTGACCTTTCATCTAAAGCACACCCTTCCACTTCACACTTATGAGAGCCTTTTTGTGCGTTGAGGTTTTTGGCCGTTTCATAGCACTTTTTGCTGTGATTTTGGTGGCATTTTATGGCCACGCTGCACGCACGTATACAATTAAAAAACTAGATATGTCTTATTTTTCCAAAGATTTTCTATGGAAATCTTTAGTTCTTTCGCAACAACACTGTTGATAGCCCAAATAATTATTGCCTTGAAAATTCTCAAGGTAAATAGAAACTGTGGGAAGTGCAATACTCAAATCACTTGTTCCCAGCAATTTAAGGATTAAAATCCCGCCAGTATCAATACGGCCTCTAGACTGTTTGATATTGCTCTCTTCTGGACACTATCTTCGAAAATACGCAAAAAAACTTCTGAGCTAACGTTATCTATGGCGTTGTAGAAATATAGCTTTTGGCAACTGCGCACTGTTGGTAACTTTGTAAAGTCAGAAGAATAAGAAGCACTAGGAATATATTACTTTATTTTGTTTGTTTAAATTAAAATTTTAAAACAGAGCAAACAAAAGCTAATCCGCATGGGGATGAAAAATCAATAGCTTCAAAGTCCAGGTAAGTAAAGTCACACTCCAAGGGAAGCTACTCAAAATGACACTTAAGAATAAATGTAAGTAGAAAATAATAAATTAAAGTTGAAATAAATGTTTTTATCTCAAATTTTGCCAATAATCCTGTATCCAATTTTCACACCACCAAGTTGCTGTTGTTAAGATAAATTTTATTTAATTTCAGATTAGTGATGCTCTGCAGCCAGTCCATTGATAGTGAAGCACGTCTAGTTGGTGCCCACATTCAGAATGAGCATAGCTATGATATTTCAAACACTGAGCAAGGGACTCACAATGATCACCAGTATGAAGAAATAGAAATGAAAAAAGAAGATCATATTTATGCAGCAACCAAAATGCAATCCTTGAGAGTGATTTCTCCTGTTGATGAAACAGACAACTCATCAAGAGTTGAAATTGATTCAGTTGATGTGGACTTTTTTTCATTTGGAGTTGTTGATTCTGTTGATCTCCCAGAGAAAGAGGAGGTGAATACTTTTGTAGAGATGGGCCAGAATTATGATTCTTTTGATCAAAGTAGTAATGATGAGGCTGTATCAGAGTTCATTTTAAAATCAGAAGAATCTGACCTATTGACCAGAAAAAGAGAAAGATCAGCTGAATTGTTGGTCAAATCAGTATCACCTAGTAAGAAGGTAAAAAGAAGAGACACCTGTAGCAATTATTCATATAAAATTTCTAATCACGGTGAAGATAAAGAATTTAGTAGTATTGTTGATGCAGTTCACTATGTTTCAGAGGGAGTAAATGTTAAACAGGTAATGATTTCTTGTAATAGTGATGAAGATTCAGGCCAAGATATTCAACTAAATCCACTTTCCCCCTCAAAAATTGATTCAGAGTATAAGGTTATATACCATCTACCTGTTGATGGTAAAGAAATTTATTTCGAAGATATAAATGATATCTTAAATTTACTAAAGCACAAGGGTGAATCGTTTTCAACAAAACATATTCTATGTGCACGTGATATTGGACAGTGTTTCAAGATACAGAAGAATTTTAAAGGCAAAGCTCATAACTATGCCAAAACTGAGAAAAAGCAGAAGAAAATTCCTCAATACAGCATTCACTCATATGCAAAATTGCCTGAAGATAATCCATATGTTAGTAAAGTGACATTATCAGATGACCAAACTTTTGGTGATGATTATGATAAAAATCAAGTAAAAGCTCTACTAAAAGTAAAAAATGAAGAAATTGCTACTCTGAAGAAGAATTTGCTTGATCGTGAACAGAGAATTGGAGCATTAAGCGAAATTGTCAGTAGTCTTGTTAACAAGTTATCTTCTTTTGAGAAACCACCATCGTTTGTACATTTAGATGGATCAAATCATTGTTGACTCCATTTTTCTTTTCTTTTTCTTTCTAGTTTGTAACCTTTTTTTCTGTTGTATCTAATTATTTCTAAGATACTGAGTGGCCGAAACCCATTCTCTAGCTGACCTGCTTCTTGTGTCACATATTTTTCCCATTGAAAATTTTAACTCATATACTAACTAACCATAGTCGTTACTAATTCTTCAACAAATAGGGGGCATACCATCCCTCCCCCAGGAGTTATCTTCCAAATCTAAGTAGCACCACCTAAGACCATAACATATGAAATTTTTTATGGAAAAGGGTGGTTTTGTTTCAAATAATTCCTTGTCTTTCATATAAGACTGAAATCTTTTTATCTTGATGCCTTAAGTACTTTTAAATTTTTAGGATGATCCTACTGTATTTTAACAGATGTTCCAAATGTAAAAAAATTATCAAAGATACTTATTTAAATTTTGAAGTTTCACCCAGTTCCATCTTAAGGATCATGTATGCCTGATTTAAGTTGTGTTATTATCCTTTTACAATTAGTTAATGCTAAAAATCTTTCGGTCCAAAGCATCAGTTTATAGATATTAACTTGTTGCATTTTATAAGGGAAACCTTGTTAAACACAGAAGCCATTTTGGCCCCATTCACATTTGATTTGCAAATTTAACTTGCAATATTTGCAAATTTGCAATATTAACTTGTTGCATTTTATAAGGGAAACCTTTTTAAACACAGAAGCCATTTTGGCCCCATTCACATTTGATTTGCAAATTTAACTTGCAATATTTGCAATATTAACTTGTTGCATTTTATAAGGGAAACCTTGTTAAACACAGAAGCCATTTTGGCCCCATTCACATTTGATTTGCAAATTTAACTTGCAATATTTGCAAATTTGCAATATTAACTTGTTGCATTTTATAAGGGAAACCTTGTTAAACACAAAAGCCATTTTGGCCCCATTCACATTTGATTTGCAAATTTATTTTGCTTTTTCATAAAAAGGAATGCGTGATATTAACATTACTGTCATAGGTGTACACAAACTCTTTTTTTAGGGGGATTTTGAGTTTTTGAGAGAGAGTTTTGCAGTTTTGAGTTTATGAGCTTTTGGTTTATGAGATTCTAAACATTCATCCAAGAGAGGCTGCTGGTTCAAAATTTTGCAACTTGATATCCAAGCTTTGCTAAGGGAGTGGTTATCCAACTCTAGTCCCTGTTTTTTCTCTCATTAATTTTCTCTTTCCAAATCCAATCAGAAATCGTTGCACTTAAAACCAATAAAGGTTTGGATATTTTTAAGTCTTTAGAGTTTCTGAAGTATTGCAAGGGATTAAACGAGGTCTTGCTGTCAAAATTGGAATTCGGAATATTTTATTAAAGCCCTAAATATTCTTCTTAATTTACTTAAAACTATTATTTAAACTATTCATTTGTGAATGAAGCCAGAATATTCATGGTTATGTTAAATTGGAATAATATAAATTTTCACTGTGAGATTCAAAAGTTAAAAGGTCAATTGAAAGGTTTTAAAAGTTAGGGCTGATTAAAAGGACTTTAAAAGTTAAAGGGCCTATTAAAAATGAGCTTCTTGGTCCCCCTAGATGCTTTTTCGTGACTCTGTCTACTGGGCACGTTTGAAAAAGCTTATTTTCTCCTCAAGTATCGGGGAGATTGTTGCCTCAAAGACTTCTTGCAAAATTTTATTTACTATGTACAAAAATAAAGCCATAAAAGTAGGACCATCCATGAACATTTTAAAATCTGAATTGAAAAAACAGTAAATAATGTTTTCATCTGTGCAATTCCTTTTTTGTCAAAGTACTTTGAAGTTCTTCTAATTTTATATTATTTTTAACAAACATATTTTTATTTGTAATTTGACTATAATTTTTGTTGTTTTGTATGAAAGCGTAGGAATTATACAGAATTTTGATCAACGAGTTTAATTTTTAGAAACTAAGTACCCCCCCCCCCCCCCTGTAAAAGGGGTTGTTTACATACCAGGGTAGTTGTGATTGTTCTTTTTTTACTTTATTAAAACCTCTAAAAGTAGCATAAACAACCCAAAATGGAAAAAAAGGAAAATAAATTGTGATCCCTGAAAATTTTTTTATTTTTTTTACAATTAAAATATCTAGTAAAAAGGAGCTGTTTATAAAACAAAGGCGAGAAAATTGTGCAATTCTCATTAGTAAAAACTTCAAAGACGAGTGAGGATTGATATTTAAGTTTATTTTTATATCTATTTTTAATTAAATATCAATCTAATAAATTGTCAATGAATTGAATATTTAATTAACATTTGAGTTGATTTATGTCCTTTTTAAAGAGTTTGATGTACCTTACGCATTTGCTCATTTGTTTCGTTACGTCATGTATAACTTTTTCTTTTTTCTTCAATTTACCTCATAGTTATATATAATAAATTAATTTATACATTTTTTTTCTTTATTTTTCAATGAACAAATTGTATGTTTGCTATTTGACTATTGAATGTTGACCATTTGGCAGACATAAGTCTTCCTATTGCATGTGAAATATTAATGCAGGTATTGCAACTTAAAGTTCGATTGAACCCAGTAAACAAAAACAAATATATAAGCCCATTGCTCAGCTGGTTTTTCAGTTGCTGATTGGATAAACAAGGTTAAACTCATATCATCAAATCCTTATTTTGAACGCTTGAGCCTAAGTCCACTTAGGTCCACTAACCTAAGCTTGAATACTTAGTCCACTTTTGTCATTTTCCTATATTCATACTACTACTAACAACTCACAGCAGCACCAGGCCGCCTAAGTCCAACACATTTCCAGACGCTCCTCCTCCATCTCAATCTGTTCAAAGCTTGCCTATTTGCATCCTCCCAGGAAGTTCTCATTTCCTTTAAATCTGTTTCCCACCTCTGGAAAAAGGTTTACCTCTAACCACCCTAACCAAGGACGACCTGCTTGCTGTTCAGCCCTGAGTGACCAGAAAGGGCGATCTTTGGCAATCTCTCATCCGCAGAACGTGTCTTAGCCATCTCATCCTTTCTCTCATAGTCCTAGAAAAAGGGATAGGGCCACTTTCTCCGTACAGCTTTCTGTTTGAAATATGGTCAGCCAAAAGGGTACCCAAAACAATCAGTGGACAATACCTTTGGAAATATTTAAGAAGTCCTACTTCGTCTTCCGAAGAGTCCACGTTTCAGAACTATATGTGACCAATATCATCACTATGGCTTTCACAGACCTCTCTTCCAGTACATCCAAACTTTTTTCAACTGTGAAAAAAAAAACCTGGAGCCTTGGCTACTTTATATTCAACATCTTTACTGCATCCTTTTTTACTAATAATACTACCAAGGTAAGTGGAGCTATCTACTTGATCGATCTTTTAGTTACACAACATGACCTCTTCGCCTTCATTTATTCCTAGTCTAAGCGATTTAATCTTCCTAACACTAATTTTCAAACCTATTCTTGCACCCTGAATTCTCAAAACTTCCAGAAAATTATTCATTTTGCAATTTTGCAAGACATATTCTTCTAAGCATAATCTGAGTCTAGGAGAGTTTTACCTTTCCATTTGATTCCATGGTCTCCAATAGCCTTTGCTGTATTCTTTAGGACAGAGTCCATCAAATGACCCAAATAAATGGGATATCCCCCCCCCCCTAATGCAACCCCCCTAAATTCAATACAAAACCAGCTTTTAACCTCATTTCTTAACCTTAACTGCAGCAATGTTGTTGTTGCAAATAACACTGATCACTTTAATGTTGCACATACTCTCGTCTTACTCAGTGGCGTAATTTCGTCAAAATCCTGGAGGGGGGGGGCAAAGTTGGACCCCGATAAATCAAGTGAAAACGGCAGTAAAAACTAAAAAATTAGCCATTTGGTACTATAAAGATACTTTATAATACTATAAAGGTAAATATGTGCTAAAAAATAAACTATCTGTCTCTGCTGATGCTTGAATTATGCAAGTCTATCTTAGCTTTGACAAGATTTTAGGAGAAACCAAATTTCAGCTGGGCAGGGAGGGTGGCAAACCGAGTTGTGAGAGGGGCAGTTGCCCCCCCTGCCCCGTAGCAAATTGCCCCCCTGCTCTTCTTAAAACAACACTGTTCTTCAACAAGAATCATACCAAGTAATTTGCTTCCAACAAAAACTAAGGTAATTCCTTTATAATTACCACATTCACTCTTACCGCTTTTTAATAAAGGACTTTATTAAAGTTTCCGTAGAATCACTAAGCACACCCCCTTTTTCAAAAATCATGTTTGTAATCTTCAGTAATTCATCGTTTTCTCCACAACCTCCATATTGAAAAAAAAAAAATATTTACACACTATCAGAACGTGAGGCCTTTTTTTAAACTCCTTTTAGTACTGTCGCTAACTCCCCCCCTCGCAAAATAAATCTTGCTTCAGTTTCAAATTGTCGCAAACTTTTTCATTCTACCATTTCCTATATTCGTTGTACTACATACATTATCAAAAAAATGTATTCTACAACCCAATGTAGCAATCAGAATTATGTCACAGTAGTGTCGAAAATAATTTTAAATTTCACTTCTTTTTCTTTAAAGTCTCCAAATAAAATTCAAGTGACTTTTGAACTTCTGGGCTCGTGCAGAATGAAACAAACTGATTTAAATCTGCTTCACGGTTGTTCAATAGTTTCTCAATAACAGGGCGTCTCATCTCAAGCTTCGTCATTTGAAATGCTTGCTCTAAAAAGGAAAGGTATAAAGAAAGAGAAAGGCTATGAAAGAGACTTCAAAATAACAAAAGGGTATAACACCATCGTAGATTTATAACATTATAACAGGAAGGGCAGGCAAAAACCCAACAACACTCGTACCATGAATGAGCGAATTAGGCAAAATGCATTTTTTTTAATCTAGGGGGGCATTTTCTTGTCTCTTTTTAAAATGAAAATAACAAAAATAGATTTGTTTTAAAGCTGAGAGGGGGATCGAGACTAGGGGGAAATCTCCCTTCAATTTGCACCACTGTCCGAACACCTCGGTAAAACTTCACAGGGGGCATGGACAAGGGTGCCAATTCATGAAAATATAGGGGGAGGGGGACTTATATCAGAATTGTTAAAGAAGATACAAAAAAGGTGCTTTTTTGCTTCAATCATCACCACTGTGCATTGAGGTCACCACAAAATATTTTTATTTTTTGTGGAATATTATACATTAATATCTTCCGTTTGAATTGACTAATTGCAGAATGAAAGGTAGTATTTACTCTATTGGCAGCCATGGTCACAAAGGTAAAATCCAAAATTATTGAATTTGGAAAAAAGAGTACACAGTAGCGTTCTGTTTTTTAAAAGATCCCAGTGCAAAATTCGATAATTCATGAGTAACAAATCGCATTGGATCAGAATCGGAATCCAAAAATGCCATCAAAATATAGCAAATCCAAACTTACGCGAGAGAGAAAAAATCTAAGGGATTTCTATTTTGTGTAATTTCAGGCAGGGTCTGACTTACCAAGTTCTGGGCCCTAAGCCAAAATTAGTTTTATATTAATTTACCTTTGCAATATGCACTCAACTATCAATAAAATTCATTCTTTAATGTTCTAGAATGTATGATACAGCAATGAGGTATGAAATTGGATGGTACCATCCAATTAGAAATTGGATGGTATTTTAAGTTTTTAAGATGTAGATCTTTCAGAATGAATATGGAAGAAAATGAAAAAAAGCTCGTCAAAGCACAAAGCCAACACTGTAGCACAAAGTTTGTCTGTATCAAACTGTTCGTGGTAACGAACTGTAAGTAAGGAGCGACTCGGCTCAATGGTAACTGAAACCCTAGAAATAAAATAATTTTGATATTGATAGATAAATCAAAAGAATTGGCTTTTTTATGCTTCTTCCAAATATATAAGATTCATTAAGTTTAGTGTTACCCATCATAAGCTACGAGCCTGATAAAAATTGCCTGATTTTCGAAAAAAAGGGAAGCACCCCCCAAAAATGCGGAATTTTGTATTTTTGCCAGTAGAAAGATCACGGATGCGTGTTTTTTTTTTGTTTTTTTTTCCAGGGGGTGATCGTATCGAACTGATGGTTCAAGAAGATCGGGAGAGGGTGTATCTGAACGGAAATTAAAAATTCTGGTGTCCTTTTTAAGTGATTGAAAAGATTGGAGGGCAACTAGCCCCTCTTGTACGCTCCTTTTTTCCCCAAAGTTGACCTATTAAAATTTTGAGATAGCC
This sequence comes from Artemia franciscana, assembly GCF_032884065.1. Lineage (NCBI taxonomy): Eukaryota > Metazoa > Arthropoda > Branchiopoda > Anostraca > Artemiidae > Artemia > Artemia franciscana. The sequence goes on from NC_088881.1 coordinate 6,964,830, forward strand.
ATTTTGTTCAACATATTTGAGAGATCCAATAACTGTGCCTTTAAGGGTAACATGACCTTAACACCCTATGGAGAAAGGGATTCAAGTCAAGAAATGTTTCCATTGCTTGCGTACAGTATTTGTTATTAGGAAGTAAACACATATATTTCTGTGGGGGAGATTTTGTGCCTGGGTGGGTTTACTGGGGATACTTTTCCGCGGGGAGGCAAATTTCCAAGGGTGGACTCTCGGGAAAAATTTTACATAGGGGAATTAGACAGAATTCTTGTATGAAATTTTATTTGTTTCGCTTTCTCTTTGGCAACTCAATTTCGTATATGAAGATATTCAGGGGGAAATTTTCACCAGGTTCGGATTTCCAGGCAATATTTTCACGGGGGGGGGGGATTTCTGGAGCGATTGGAAAAGGAATTAGAATTTGTCCAATGAAAGTATGCCAAGGAGAATTTTTCTGACTGAATCGTTCGCAAAAATTTTTACGGGGGAGAGAGAAGATTTTCAGCGAGGATGGAATTGTCCGGAAGGAAGTTTACGTGGGAGGTTTATTTTACATAGGAGAAACTTTGCACGGGGGAGTTTTCGGTGAGGGGAGGGAATTTTTCATCGAGGTTGAGCCAGATCTACCGGTATTATTAGAAAAAACGATCCGAAATAAAAAAAAAAAAAGTTTTTTTCGCCTGAAAGTTAGGAGCCACATAAAAACTGAAAACGAACAGAAATTATTCCGTAAATGAAGGGAATAATTACCCAGCTCAATACCTTGCTCTTGACGCTAAAATTTGACCATTTGTCCAAATTTTTTAAGAACGACTGCTGAAACACAGTAATCTCTTAATTAGAATACGAAGCTTTTTTTTAAAGTGCTAAAAACTTCAGCGTAAGGAGCAATGTATTGGAGAGGGGGCAACCCCTTCATATACGGAATAATTTCTGCTGGTTTCGAATTTTAATGTTTTCCTTACTTTCAGTTGAAAAAACTTTTTTTTGGCTAATTTACCGCAAGGGTCGACGCTTTTTGAGCACCTTGCGACACGTGGGTTTCGACAATGGTTCCAAGAGTCTGGTTCCAAGAACATTCGAATTTACTATTTTTGTGAAATTGTAGCGAGGGGCTAAATATTGCTAAGAGGGACTATGGCGGAATGTTACGGGCTGATCAACGCATAAAGGAACTTAATTTTTCACCTGACATTTATTCTATTAAGGCTCAACGCCCATGGGGCAACCGTTTTGAGACTAGAATTACTAACCGACTGCACACGCAACTTTTTTGTGACCATGGCCTTGAAGTAGAGTGGGGGCTTTCCCAAGAGGCAATCCAGATGAGACTGGTTTCCAACCTGGCTCCAGTTCCGTATGAGACTCCAGCCGTGGTCACAGTTGTGTAGCAGAGAGTTGTCCCACAAATTTTCGGGAGCTACCGTGTTTATATGTTCAATTATTTTGGCTCTCAACTTTTCATGCCAGGAATTAAACGTGAAATTCGCTGTAGTGAAGAAATGTGATAAATTTTATTTTTGTTTCAGACAGTTCTTTTGCTGCTAAGAACAGAAGAGACTTAGCATTCTTTCCAAGTAGGGATGGACCAAACGCTCCCTCTGAACCCTACGAAACCTGCGGTATGCAGAGTATTCAATTAAGTCTTCCTCGCCCCTTACTGCACTGCTCAATTAGACAAACGCAACTGACACACAACCACCCACGTCCGTGGGCAGAGGCACGTTTCATTTTGGTTGTAAACCAGTCGGTTGTACTGATGAGACGAGTTTCCAACAGTTGTCCCGTGGGCGCTGGGCCTAAATCTCAAACGGACACTCAAAATACATAGCAAGGTTCTGATAGGAGTCGAGTTAGGCCATGCTTCGGCAGTTAAAATTCACGTCCACTCGATGCAAAAATGTCTTCATATGGGTGTCTTGGGTAGTGGCGTCAATTTACAAGTAAAAAGTATCTTTCAAAACCCTCGAAAGGGGGGGGGGGTAAATTTATAGTTTTTCGGCGATTACAAAACAAAGAAATTTTAAATACAAACAACCAAAAAAGACATTTTTCAAAATCTAGGGTTTACAACAAAACTGGGGGGAGGAGACAATCGCCTACTGATCCTTTTGGATCAGTAAGGAGTTACATATTAATAAGAGCGACTAGGGCAGAATGTTAAGGGCTGATCATTGAATTAAGAAGCTGAGTTTCAACTGACGTTTAGTCACGTCTATCCGATACAAAAGCGTCTTCAAATGAGAGTCTTAGGCAGTGGTGTTATTTCATGAAAATCTAGGAAGGGGAGGAAATTAATTATTTCTCATGATCTAGGAGTGGGGGCAAATTTTTTGTTTTATCATTTATCGATATTTTCATCAAAATCTAGGTGGTGACAAAAATCTAGGAAGGATCATACCCTTCCCTCACTTGTGGCCACTGATTATGGCCAGCATTATCCACAGGCACCTCGGTGCTACAATGATTTGTTGGTAGAGTGTGTTCTGAAAGGGGCTGATTTCTACTTCAGCAATCCGATTTCATACCCACCCAACGAAAGAAAACTTCTCACATGGGCGAATATATGAGTTGTTTTGCTTCATATCAGAATTGAAAAACTTTGTTTCATCGGTAAGAAAAACAACAATTGATTGTAAAATCAATACAAGCTTCCTAATTCTGGACCGGTAAAATATAGAATGACTACTCTATTTTAGATGTGAATACAGAATACCTATCAAACAGTTCGTGGTAACCAACTGTAGTAAGGAGCGACCCGGCTCAATAGTAAACGAAACTCTAAAAAACGGAATTTCGATACTAAAAGATATATCAAAAGAATCGGATTTTTATGCTGATTTTAAATATATAAATTTCATGAAATTTAGTCTTTGTCATCAAAAGTTACGAGCCTGAGAAAATTTGCCTTATTTTGGAAAATAGGGGGTAACACCCCCTAAATGTCATAGGATCTTAACGAAAATTACACCATCGCATTCAGCGTATCAGAGAACCCTATAGAAAAAATTCCAAGGTCCAATCTACAAAAATGTGGAATTTCATATTTTTTGCCAGAAGACAAATCACGGGTGCGTGTTTATTTGTTGTTTTTTTTTCCCGGGTCATCGTATCGAACAAGTGGTCCTAGAGTGTTGCAAGAGGGCTCCCTCTAACGGAAATGAAAAGTTCTAGTGCCCTTTTTAAGTGACCAAAAAATTGAGGGCACCTAGGCCCCCTCCCACGCTCATTTTTTCCCAAAGTCAACGGATCAAAATTTTGAGATAGCCATTTTGTTCAGCATAGTCAAAAATCATAGTAACTATGTCTTTGGGGATGACTTACCCCCCACAGTCCCTGGGGGAGGGGCTGCAAGTTACAAACTTTGACCAATGTTTATATACAGTAATGGTTACTGGGAAGTGTACCGACGTTATCATGGGGATTTTTTTGGTTTGGGTGTGGGGTTCAAGGGAGGGGGCTATATGGGAGGATCTTTCCTTGGAGGAGTATTTCATGGGGGAAGAGAAATTCAATGAAAAGGGCGCAGGACTTTCTAGCATTACTATAAAAAAAACAATGAAAATATAAACATGAAAAAGTTTTTTCAATTGAAAGTAAGGAGAAGCATTAAAGCTTAAAACGAACAGAGATTATTACGCATATGAAGGGTTCTAAAAATACTTTAGCATAAAGAGCGAGGTATTTAGGAGGAGATAAATACTTCGCTCTTTATGCTAAAAATTTTTTAAATAATTTCAACTATTTATTCTACGGCCTTTCTGATTCAGGGGTCATTCTTAAAGAATTGGGATAAAACGTAACGTAAGTTATGTACGTTTGTTACGTAATTTAATTCTTAAGTTACGTTTTTTTTACTAATAAAAACGTTCGTTAAAAATTAAAAGATCTAGTTGTCTTTTTGAGTAAGCGAAAAATTGGAGGGCAACTAGACCTCCTTCCCCACCCCTTATTTCTCAAAATCGTCTGATCAAAACTAAGAGAAAGCCATTTAGCCAAAAAAAGAATTAATATGCAAATTTCATTTTAGTAATTTATGTACGGAGAGCCAAAATCAGACATGCATTAATTCAAAAACTTTCAGAAATTAAATAAAAAAAAACAAGTTTTTTTTAAATGAAAGTAAGGAGCGACATAAAAACTTAAAACGAACAGAAATTACTTTGTATATGAAAGGGGCTTTTCCTCGTCGACACCCCACTCCATGCGCTAAAGTTTGATTCTTTCTCGCAACTCTTACTTTTTAAAACAATAAAAAACTTTAGCGTAAGGAGCGGGGTGTCGAGGAGGAAAAGCCCCTTTCATACACGGAGTAATTTCTGTTCGTTTTAAGTTTCAATGTCGCTCCTTACTTTCATTTAAAAAAAAAACTTGTTTTTTTTATTTAATCTAAAATAAATTGAGGCAATGGGTGAGCATCTGGCTTGTTCTGTTTACGATCTGAACTGAAAAATCGTTTATTCGACCAGCAAAAGTTTGTCTACAATCGATGAAAGCTTCCTAATTATGCACTGGTGAAATGTGGTAACTGTACGTAGATGTGTCTAAAACATCTATAATAAAGCACCTATCTTTCTTAGAAAGCGAAACTTCTTATGAAAACTTCAAACAAGTCTGCTTTCGATGAGACGCACTTTCCAGATTTCTATAATCCATTCTTACTTTTGTAATAGTAGAAAGGGTATAATATCAGTACCTTTTACTTTTTGTGAGCTTCTAAAGCACTCTATATAGGATCAAGAAGGTAATAAATAACTCATAGTTAATTCGTTATTGATAATTGGCATTGGGAACTTAGCCTATATATGTAATGTTTAATTTTATGTTAAATTTAATATATGTTTAAATGTAAATAAATAATTCAGTAGTGTGTTCTGGCCTCTAGGGGTATGATTTTACTAGTGTTGCTGAATTTGTTTGTTGGAAGGCTTGTGATGCCGATTAGGTCGTACTATTGGCTTTATAAATATTTTTTTCTTTGTCCTGTACTATTTTCTAATTTATTTTTGCCATCCCCTCGGACAAGTTTTTACTTCTCGGGGTGGCTGTTATTACTGTTTTATATTGGTTTAATAATAAATGTTTTCTTTCTCTATGAACCACCACAAAAAAACATGGAACCTTATTTTACCGACTTATTCCTACCCTGCGTTCAACAGAGCATATCTCAATTAAGTAAATTAATTGCAATATCTTATTGAATATGCGTAATTATTGTGCTTTTATGAGAATGTTTTAAACATTAAAATTAGTTTCTCACAAAAACATTGTACAAACCTATAGAACTTTCGCTTATACTGAAAGATATTCCAAGAATTTTCTATTTGTAAAAGGACAAAGTGGAGTTTATTGAGCTCTGAAATACATTAAGCAATTAATTAATTGCAACGGGTTTTAAGAAGTGTTTTTGAAGGCAATTCAATATTTCCAGTTGGCTATTGATGTTTGAAATGGCTTTGACAAGTTCTGCGGATGACAGTTGACAGATTGTTCTTTCGGCCAACCGTCAAGGGCTAAACGAAAAGCAGGTCGTCCGCGGTTGGTGTGAGAGAATGTCGTAAAGAAAGATTTGAGGGAAATAAAAACTTCCTGGGAGGGTGTAAAGAGGGAGGCTTTAAAAAGATTGGGATGAAGGAGGAGCGTAAGTAGTCGTGTTGGCCTCAGGCGACTTGGCGCTGCGGTGAGTTATTAGAAGTAGTGGTAGCTGGGTATTGACCGCTAAAAGTTATGACAATCAATTACAGTAGGCCTATTGAAAGCGAGGGGTACAGCTTTCATTATCGCTTTGGATTTTATTTATTTTATTATAAAATATTATTATAATATTATTTATTATGTTATTATAATATTATTTATTATATTATTATTTATAATTTATTACTGAACATAATTAATGACTTATTATTCGCCTTCCAAAACGTTGAACAGAATATTCAGGTTAGTCGTATTATAAGGGCAACATGAAATTAATATATTTACAGATTCTGCGCATTATGAGCACGCAAGAGGTATCAAATCCCACCGATCATAAAATACAGATAAAAGAGAAGATATTAACTTACTAGGAATGTGCTTGTGATGACACTATTTCCCTTTTCTTATAAGTTGTCTTAGTTTGGTAAAAGGAATGAAGCTTATACATTGAGGTCTAGTCAACGCCACCCAAGCAAAATATTAATTAGCCTCCCCCTCACCCGTCCTCCAAAAAATTTTCGTGCCAAATTTTAACAACATTTTCATTTATTAACAATATTATTTTAAATTTACTAATTAGCAAATAATTTGTTTTTTAGTTATCTTTTAATTTATTATTTAAATTATTTCATTAGTTATTCTAGTTTAATTATTTTAGCTATTATTATATAACTATTTTTATTTTATTTATTTGCCAATTATTTTCATTTATTAACTGCAACCTGTACTTTATTTTAATAAAAATAAAATTTATAAAATTACGAAATGAATATGACCGTTAAATTGTTTATTTGGAATCTTACACCCCTAAAATTTCTCCACCCGGGACAAGTTTCCCCTCTGTACCCTTCCTCTCAGAGTTCCTCTAACAGGGCTTAATAGTTAAGTTTGTGAAGTTAAAATTTGGAAGCTTTCTTAATCTTACAAAATTCAAATTGCTTGGTAGCTTCACAAACGTTCTATGTGAACTAACACCATCTCTATGATGGTGAATTAACACCATCATCATATCTAAATATTTTAGGTTTATTTCATCTCATCTGACCTATTTTAACCTTTTCTACTGTTAGAATTTTCCTTTAGTAATTACAAAGCTGTTGGCTTTCAAATTATATTTGCCATACAAATTTCACTTACCATCAAAGGCAAAAATAAATGAAAGAAAAGATACACTTATTAGGACAATTAGAAAGCACTTCAAAGCCATTATATAAAAGTAAAATATGAGCATCAAGCTTTCTTGATTTCATAAAACTCAAATTGTTTAGTGACTTCACAAACGTTTTATGTGAATTAACATTATCAAGGTATCTTAATATTTTAGGCCAATTATTTGCCAATAATTGTTTCATCTTATCTGACCTATTTTAAAGCTGAAATTTTTCTACTATTAGAACGATCTTTTAATAGTTACAAAGCTTTGGCTTTCAAATTCACTTACCTTCACGTCAAAAAAATTCACTTACCATCAAAGGCAAAAAAAAAAATCAAAAAAACATTAAAAAACACTTCAAAGCCATTATAAAAAACTAAAATATGCGCATCAAGCTTTCTTGATTTCATAAAACTCATATTGTTTGGAGAATTCACAAATGTGGCCGGCGAATTGACATAATCAACGTGACTGAATATTTTATCTCATCTGACCTTCTCTAACGTTGAGTGTTTTAAACTATTTGAATGATCATTTAGAGATTTCAAAGCTATTGGGTTTCAAATTATGTTTTACCATCAAAAAAGACTTACCATCAAAGAAAAAAATTGGCTTACCATCAACAAAAAATGAACAAGAGCTAAGAGCTCATATGGCACTTGTGACGAAATCAGAAGAGCCAAGAGTTCATATGGCATGAGCTCTAGCAAGATTCTAAGAATCAATAGATTCATTTAAAAGGAAAATCTGATCACCCACTCGTAAGTTAAAAATACCTCATTTTTCTAATTTTTCCTCTCCCTTCAGCCCCTCATATGGTCGAATAGGGGAAAAAGACTTTATCAAGTCAATTTGTGAAGACTCCTGACACGCCTACCAATCTTCGTCCTAGCACGTCCAGAAGCACCAAACTCGTGAAAGCACCGGACCCCTTAACTCCCCCAAAGAGAGAAGATCCGTTCCAATCCTGTCAATCACGTATCTAGAACTTGTGCTTATTCTTCTTGTCAAGTTTCATTCTGATCTCTCTACTCTAAGCGTTTTCCAAGATTTCCGGTTTCCAAGATTTCTGTTTTCCCCCTCTAGCCCCCTATATCCCCGTATCCGATTCGAACTGAAAATGGAGCATCTAAAACATAAGATCTTTGTATATATCAAGTTCCATTAGGATTCGAACATCCATTCGTAAGATAAAGATAGCTCAAATTTCACGTTTTCCAAGATTTCCGGCTTCCCCCTCCAACTCCCCCCAATGTCACCGAATCTGGTCGGGATTCAAAATAAGAGCTCTGGGACATAAGTTCCCTTCTAAATACCAAATTTCATTAAGATCCGGTCACCGGATCAAAGAGAGCGGATCCGGTCGGTTTGTGTCAGTCATGTATCTTGGACTTGTGCTTATTCTTCCCTCCAAGTTTCATCCCAATCTCTCCACTCTAAGCGAATTCCAAAATTTCCGGTTCCCCCATCAACTCCCCCCAATGACACCGAATCCGGTCGGAATTTAAAATAAGAGGTCTAAGTTACGAGGTTCTTCTAAATGTCAAACTTCATTAAGATGCGATCACTCGTTCGTAAGTTAAAAATACCTCATTTTTTCTTATTAACCGGTTTTAACAGTACCCCCAAAGATAGCGGAGCCGTTCCGATTATGTCAATAACGTATCTCGGACTTAGACTTATTTTTCCCACCAATTTTCATCCTGATCTCACCACTCGAAGCCTTTTCCAAAATTTCCGGTTCCCCCCAAACTCCCCCAATGACACTGGATCCGGTCGGGATTTAAAATAAGAGATCTGAGTTACGAGGTCCTTCTAAATATGAAATTTCATTAAGATCTGATCACTCCTTCGTAAGTTAAAAATACCTCATTTTTCTAATTTTACAGAATTAAACCCCGACTTCTCCAAAGAGAGCTGATCCGTTCCGGTTATGTCAATCACGTATCTAGGAATTATTTTTTCCCACCAGGTTTCATCCCAATCACTCCACTCTAAGCGTTTTCCAAGATTTTAGTCCCCCCCCCCAATGTCACAAGATCCGGTCGGGAGTTAAAATAACAGCTCTGAAACACGACATCCTTCTAATTGTCAAATTTCATTAAGATCCAATAAGTTCGTAAGTTAAAAATACCTCATTTTTCCGAATTAACCTACACCCAGACGGTCGAATCGGGGAAACGACTAATTGTACTTTAATCTGGTCCCTGAAACGCCTGCCAAATTTCATCGTCCTGGCTTATCTATAAATGCCTAAACTAGCAAAACCGGGACCGACAGAATTTGCGATCACTATTGGTAAATACCAAGTGCCATAAAAAAGAAACACTTACTAGGAATCACAGAAAACTCCAATATTTTTTTCTTAGCATTGTCAATAGCAGTCGCTTTATCAGGTACCATTTCATCAACCAGCCCAATTTTTAATGCATCTTCAGTAGTAAACAACGTACCAAGTTCTAGCGCTAATTCAGCTTGCCGATATCCGATGGTGTTAATCATTGGCTCACGAAACCTCAAAAAAGAAGAACTAACAGTAAAAAAAGGGCATTTGAAAACTTGGCAAAAGGATATAACACACGAAATCAAACATCAAAAATAAACAGTAGATAAGAGATGCATGGAGAAATGATGTAGTTTTTAATTATTTTTGGGCAATAACGTGAATAGGCTTAGTTAATAGCACAAATAATAATAAGGTATAAAACCGATCTATTTTTCACATTCATCTTAGTATGGAGCTATACCCTGGCGTAGATTCAGAATTATTGGTCCGAAAGGAGAGTAAGGCGTGGTCTCTTCTAGCTGAATCATACATGCATCCAAACAAGGCGGAATCTGCTCTCCACAATTTGTATACGAGTATAGACTTTCTACAGTCTGGTTTCGATACAACCCTTATTACAGCAATTAAAGTAGTAAAATCATAGCAAACTAGAAACTTATCATTGGAGTATAACGCTTGAAATAATTAAACAAGAGGATGAAACAGCAGATAAGAAAGGTATGGAGAAATGCCATTGTCCTTACCTACAGTGGCGGATCCAAAGAGAGGAAGCTGGGGAGGACTCCACCTAATTGGACGCAGTTTTGATTACTATTTGGCAATAACAGGAATAGGCTAAGGTAAATAGTACTAATAATGCTAATATAGTAAACCAGTCTATTTTTCCTTATCCCTTTCATTATTGAGCTATACCCATTGGTCCCAAAGGAGAGTAAGGCGTGGCCTCTTCCGATCTAATTTCAACAACTAATAAGGGGACAAATAATAGGAAGGGAGATATGTTCTCTTCTAATCCGTTTATATATAAATTAAAAACAAGGTAAGATTTGCTCTCCACAATTTGTGTACGAGTATGAGCTTTCTAAGGTGTAGTACCATTATAACGTTATTACACTAGTTAAGATAGTAAAATAATAGCAAATTGAAAACTTTTCAGTGGAATATAAAGTTTGAACTCTTAAATATTTGTCTTACATAATTTGTGTCATTCTCTACATTGAGGAGAGATAAAATTCGTCTATAATTACTGTTCTTCTTCTGAAAAACAGCACCTGGAATCCAAAATAGCATCCTTTTGGCTTCTAACAGGTTTTCTTTTGATGATTCCATCAAAAGACTGTTACTTTGCACGAAAACAAAGAAAAAAATAATAGAAGAAAGGAAAGGCGCAGCGAAAATTATGACTTCTTGTACAATGACAAAAATACTCTGTAAACAACCATTAAGCTGGATGGATTTGGTTTGCGATTGGACAGATTTGAACCAGGTCACTTGACAAAGGGCGCTGGGTGATTTCAAAATAAAACCAAATTTAGACACCTGAGTTCTAGATCAATCTCATACAGATTTTTCGCGTGTGACCTACGGCTCCCATGGGACAGGAGACCCCCAAGGCCAGATTTAAATCTTTGGTGCCCCTAGGCTCAGGTATTCTTTTTTTTGGGAGAAACAGAGATATACGGTGAAATCCCCAAAGATTCAGGATAGTGGAAGCCCTGAACAGCAGGCAACTGATGAGTAGTGAGCCAAAAGTAATGCAAGAGAGAGGTGATACCGAACTCTCAGCTGTCATTCTTGGTAGACATCTGACAGTTTATACGCGGCGACGGAATTCCTGAGTCGTTTTAAATTTACTTTTCTGTGAATAATCAGCGCAGCAGCAAACTGCACCTCGCACACGATAAATCACATCAGTCCAGTTTGTGTTAAGAAAAAAACGCTCAGTGTTTTTTGTGCCCCCGGGCCTATGCGTAAATCCTGGCAAGGCACCTCCCTGGAATATTGAAATCATACAAAAAGTGCTAAGCATCATAACAATGGGGGAAAAGTGAAACTTTTATTAACAACAAACCTTTTTTTGAAACCTTAGCCATTCATACAGTAATTTCTGCAAACTCAACCCTCTTAAGAATGTTGATGGTATCCATGCTTTTGATGCGTCAGTTCAACAGGGCTTGTTTAGGAATAAAAACTAGACTTCTGTTATAATAATAAATAGCTAAAAATATATCTTTGTGCCCCTCCCAACCAAAAAATGAGTGTATCTCGAGCTTTTTTTCCTCTAAGAAAGTGAAAGAGTCCTCAAATCGATTTTCATCCACTGGTTGTATTCGATGACTCCAGTTACTTTCCAGGAGGTATGAGAGGTAGGAGATATTGAGGTAACAGGAGGTATGGGAGACTGATAAAATTAGCTCTGTAGTTATCAGCCGAAACTTGCACTTTTACTTTTTTGTCATTATTGTTGTTTGTACAACGAAATTTTTATCTGCATCAAATATGCGGTAGCAACATATTTAACATAAACAAAAAGAAGAACAATAGGAACTTTTTTTTTATATAAGACAGTGGAATGTAATAAAGAGTGATATTACATCATCCATGTAACACCCCCAATAGATATCTTTTAAAAAAATATGAATTTAAAGCCCAATTTCCAAGGTGTTCTACATAAATATTCGCTAATAACCTGGATAGGGATGCCCTCATTGGGAGGCTCTTTGTTTGTTGATAAAAAGAATTACGGAACTGAAAATACTTTTAATACTTATTACAAATTTTTGCTGGGGACATTAAAACCTCGGGATCTATTTCTGTTGTTGAATCTTCAAATAGATGATAATTATCTTCTATTCTATTTTTCAATAACTGTTCAGATATTGCCACATCAATATTAGTATGATTAGAAACTATGTCAAAACTACTTAGTGTTGTATTTTCTGAAATGTTTGCATTTTTAAGTTTTTCCACTAAATCAACCGAATAACTTATGTAGGCTACACTCTTTGGGAATAGAGCAAAGGTTTGTAGAGCAAAGACTGTACATAGCCACTTTCCAATATTGGAAGTAGGGGCTCTCGCACATGCTTTCATACTATTTCACTGTCTTACATAAAAAATTCCCCCATTGTTTTACTTGTTGTTTATGATGGAAAGGCAGTTTGGTCTTCGTCGCTATCATTAACTCAAGTTTCAAAATATTTCTGTGAGAGACAAAACAGAATATAATGCATTTTGAACAATAATAGAAAATTTAACTATTTTGAAATTCAGATAAGATATGAAAAGCCGATTCGACCAATTGATAACGGTCATTGAATTTGTGAGAGTGGGCTGTACTAAATTTTGCCTTGTGGATTCCCAGCCAAACTATAAAACACAATTTTTTGTTAAGTATCTGTTTGATCTGTCGTTCTAATTTAAATAATATATTTAAAAAATCATCAGCTTCATTTTCTGTTTATTTCTGAGATTGATAAAAAAAGAATATGATGCATTTAGATAAAAACAGACACTTCAAGTATCTCAAAGCTCAAACAAGATATGAAAAAATCTATTTGTCCAATCGATGGCGATCGCTGAGTTTGTGGGACTTGGCAATAAAATCTTTTCTGCAAATGCAAAATTGTTCCTTGTGGAATACCAGGAAAACGATGAAACAAAGTACATCTTAGATGTCACTTTGATCTGTCGCCCTAATAAAAAATCAGCTGTTGTGATTCAATAGGTGTTTAGTAACATTTCTACAAGCTGAGATTCATAGTTACTTTTATTATTACGTCCACCACCTTCTGTTAATGAAATGTTTTATTAGAATTCCGTTTCATCCATCTAATTAAGTCTCAAGATACTTTGAGAATTCTTTTCAAAATGAGTTGGATTCTCTTTTCTATATCTTAGAAATAGGATGAGAGTGGAAATTTGGAATCAAAATTATTTTTCTGTTTTCTAATGCAAAAAAACTAGCACTCATTAATAGCAGTCGAAAGCACTAAAACACATATATTAGTTTTTTCCGTCGTCGTGAAAAATTCATATCTTGTAAACTATTGCCTATAAAATAACTACAGAGGAAATAAAACTTACCCATTTAAAGGGGAATTGGTCGAGCAAACAGACATTATTAAAGGTTCAAGATTGGCGTTAACCTTTAAGACGAAGCAGAAAACGCAAAAAAATGATTTTTAATTTTAAGAGGATAAATCAAACTAAGAAAATGTTTATAGTTAACATAACCGCTCCAAAGATAATAATCTTAGGGAAAAATCGGTTTAATTTTGATAGTTTTCATCAGAATATTTATTTTTTGTTTTTTTTTTTTTTACTAATGGTACTGCCTTCTCGTTAAAAAAAAATTCTTCTGCTTCTCAGACAATACTCAATACTTGTGAGAAGTTTTTTCTATAAAAGAGACTTATAATAGAGAAATAGAGAGGGGGATCTTATCTAATTTTCAGATATAGCTAACAAGTAAAAGTTCAAATAGGGACAGGTCAAGTTTATTAAACAGAGAAATCAGACACAAAAAGCTCTGGGTATTTCAATCCCTGTTTTTTGGTATTGAACTATCCAGAGCTTTTTATATGTGATTTCACTGTCTAATAAAAGGACTTATCCCTAATTGAAATTTTATTTGTTCGTCTTGGAAAAGTAGCGTGGTCTTCGAAAAAATAACTCAGATATAGCTATCTAAAAAATTGGTATAGACAAATTAGGCGTCTATTTAACAAACAAGAGATTTTGGTTTTCTACAGCAGAGAATATTTGAACCAACCTCGAGAAAAATTCATCCATATCCACAGAGATGGACAACAACTAACATCCTTGTAAGCAACTATCGTCATGAACAAGACAAAATTCCCTTAATTTTTTCTTTGATTTGTATACTGTGAAAATCAAGCTTACCAAAAGGGAGCAACGATTCCAAGTTTAGTCTCATTCAATCCAATGGAATATTTTTGCACCATGATTCTGTAATCAGTAGTTAAAGATAAATAGCAGCCTCCAGCAGGGCTATGGCCCTGAAAACAAAGATAAATTAATATATGTATATATTTATATATATTATAAATCTTGTGTAGACATAAATCTTGTGTAGACATAAATCTTGTGAGAAAAGTCAAGCGTTTTCATTAAAATTTTAGACATAGTCAAGCCTGTGACATGATGAATACAGTGTGACATTTAGCAAGCGTGTCCAGTCAGCATTGCCTTATGAAGAAGCAAATTTGAAATTAGTTTTTAGCATCTGTTTCTTTCTGAAGAAAGATCTGTTTCATAGTTGAAGAGGAAAAAAATTAATTTAGAATAACAATGACCCAAGATGAATTATGTTCCCCAGTCTGACATGCATGAAAAGTGACCAACTGCGTAGCTTATCGCAGCTTTTAACCCTTCCATTGACGTAACATGTATTCGGTTGAAGAAACAAAGGAGAGATCAATAACTATCAAGGTATCACTTTCTTATTTACAAGATCATTAGGTACTTCTTGAAAGTTAGGGCAAAGATCAATATAGATGAAATAGCAGTTACACGCATTACCACTAAGTCATCATCCGAAGAACTCCTTTCTCCTTCTGCTACCATTTCTGCAGCCAATGAATGTACAGAGTTTAAAGACTAGTGCCCAAGTTTCATTGTGTCCATCAAAGCGTCCAGGCTATTTTCAGGTTTGGTTTTATCTTGACCAACATGAAGAATTGCCTCTCTGCACTTCAATGAGTTGGGTAGTACACAAAGCATAAATCAAGACACTATATGAAGTCTAGATTTGCCCTTGGGATCTTTGATATGAAATAGACTTTTCAAAACACTTAAGGTGACATGCTCATGGACTCAAGGGATGCTTTTCTTAATCTCAGATAAACGTTCTAATAGGATATGCCAATGATTCTCCACGGAGCTATGCCATTTTTTCCAGTTAGATATAACTACTTCCAAGGGCTAAACCCAAACATGCCAGTAAGGGCATGTATCACTCAAGCCATCCAAGATCATGTCTTGATTCGGAGGTTTCAGTGGTTTCAGAGCTGGGTCCTGATGGTTGGGTACTATTAGCTTTGTTTGATTTAAGAAACTACTTCTAATTATTAAAAAAAAACTGTAAAAAACTGCCAGTTTTTCAACTGTTAAAATACTGCCATCTTTTAATCATTAAATATCATTAATATCATTATGATATATGAAATATCACTAATGATTGACATTAATGATATCATAATGATTGACAACAACATCATTTGTTGTTGTCATCAGTAACTTTGTTCTGGTAAAGGCAAAAAAGGAAATATTCTAAATTCATGTAATTTTTTAACCCTCATAACAAGAGACTAGACAAACAGCCATTGTAAATTGATCCTTTTAAATATTTTAGATTAATATAATATTTTAGCCCTTATAACTTGTATCAAGAGCTTGGATTATAAGCCAATGTAAATTGTGCCTTTTAAAATTACTTCTTTTTTTTTCCAGAGTTTACGTTTATAATCTTGCTATGAATAAGAATGTTTTTAAGTTGGAGAATCATTATTTCGCCATCTATATACTTTTCAATTGTATTTCAGTTTAGCCCTCTAGGTATTCCTGAAGTCATATATGCTCTTGCAATATGCTCTTGCATATATTTCCTATGGCCCATGGGCTTTTTCTGGAATAAATTGTTATTATATAATATCTAGCTTCATAAAAGGTAGTATATACTAGATAAATTATGACCTTATAAGGTCTAAATTTAGCCCTGAAAGTCAGGCTGGATGAGTGCGAAATTATAAGTGTCCTTATGGTAAGACCACCTAGTGGAGATTGACAGGGTTCAAATTCTCTATGAGTAAAAGCAAAACACGATTTCTAATTTATCTAATTTTTTCCCTAGGTTTTTGTATAATTAAATATCTGATTTCCCGCTAGTATTTTATCAAGGTTTTAGATGACTGTTGATTCTTCTCTTGAAAGAGTCAAGAGAGAAAAATTTAGGGATAACTTCCAACGAAGATCATTTTAGATCGAAATGCTATGTCGAATGAAGCTGTTCTTCATGTTCTCTGTTTTCGGCTTGCTCGCCTCAAGATGACTGGACAGAGCTGTGTGCATTCGTGTCTGTCTTGTCGGTTGGACGATTGGGGGCACAATACGAGAAAGGTCTAGAGACTGAAGCGAATTTTAGTACTTGCAAAAAACATTCATCAACGCTACATCAAACCTCTAACTGACAAACTTGGAGAGAGTCGCGGGGAACGACTAAATCCGCCCTATTAGCTTTATTTTGGATCTTTTGGAGTTGTGCCAACAATGTTTTCAGAGAACCAGCACACAGTGGGTATCCATACTTGGGGATGAGACTGATGCAAGACTTGTGAAGTGGGATGATCGAGATGAGCGGTAGAAGGTTTCTGCAGCAAAGGGTAATCCCCAGCTTTCTTGCAAAGGAGGTACTAACCCAATCAAGATGAGTTTACAATAGAGGTTAGTATAAGTGTCCTGGCCTTTACTTAGAAGACGAGGAGAGATTAGACAATTCCCGGTGAAGGGAAAGAAAGCAGAAACATTCAAAAAATCTTCCGGATTTACAGCATAGAGACCAAAAGGAAAGAGGTAAGCAATCTAATACCAATAAGCAATCTTAGCTGGTTAAGTAATCTTAACTTAGTAAACTCAGGTGGTCTACATACCACTGAACATTAGAAAAGGAAGAATAAAATAAAAATTCTGTTTTAAAGATTTTTTTTATCTTAAACTTAAATTCACTGCTCAAAGTATTTTTATATATTTATGTTTTCTTTTTCTCTTTTTTAAACCATAATGAAAACATAATAATATATGATTAGGTCGATAAAAAACAACAATTCTTTAACAAGAATGGTAATAAGGACACACCACGTACAGGAGAGGCCGTGGAAATAATTACAAATGCATGAAAACAAAATATATTACAAATCTTTACATCGAAAAAAAAAAAAAATAGAAATTATAGTGAAATAAAATTCTGAACTGCTGAGTTTCCAGGAGCAGCAGATCTCAAGCAAAATGATGGGGAATGGGGGTAATGTGACAAGGGTACCAATAAACAAAATCTTGGTGGGGGGGGCAATGTGACAAGGGCGCCACTAATTGACCAAATTGACAAATTTATTTTAAATAAAGAGTGAAAAACAGAAAAAAAAAAACAAGGAACGAGGGCGCCAGGAAAAATCTGCGGGCATCCCACCCTTACCCCTTGGATCCACCAGTGTTTCCAGGAATTAATATCATTGCATATGAAATATTTCGTTTATTTTCATTAGTTCTTTCCTGTCATCTTGATTATTATAATAATTTGATATTCATTTGTTGTTGGTGTTTTGAAAAACAAAGATGCGTATAGCTTTCAATAAAACGCAGAAGATGTAACCAGCTTCAGACCTACGGATAGGGAAGGAGGGAAAGGGCTACAGCCAGGCTCCTATTTTTAGTAATTTTCTTTTTTTTAAGTTTGACTTTGGACATCCAATCAAATTTTAATCATTTTAAGATTTATTTATTCATCTATATTAGTTCCTATTATCTCTATATTTACTATGATTGTTTATTTTAATTTCTGTTCGTTTGGGGTTCCACTTATCCTTTAATAGTAATTTTTGGTCGTTTTGGGTTTGAATTATTATAAGAATTTGTTTCTGTTGGTCTAAAGTTTAATTTGACTCTTTATTTTCGTTTGAAAAAATCCCTTTTCAGAATTTTTTTATTAATTTTACAACAATGACAAGCTTCTGCTGATCATTATATCTCTGGTATAATTATGTAAAGTTTTTTTAATGGCTATTTGCCCGAATTTGATCTAAAATCTAATGTTAATCTCGAAAACCTATTTATTCTAGCATATAATGTAAAATGTAAACATAATGTAAACAAAACGAAACGTTATGAAAATTTAGAGGTCAACTTGGTGAAATTGATTCGAAAATGTAATGTAAATTTAATATAAAATACTTGTTTATGACTGAAGGACATAAACAACCATAATTTCAGACATTCAGAACTAGATGATTGGTGCACTAAAATAAAAGTCAGCAGTAAACCATCATTTCGAATTTTCTCGCCTGTCTTTTAATGGACTTGGTCAAATTAGCTTCTGAAGAGTTCACCAATCAATATATAAACAATCTAAACAAAAAGTCAAGATAAAATAGTTTGCCTACATTGATTGCTGCAATAACTGGTATTTTAAACCCATAAAGCAGCAGTCCTATATCCTGTAAGGATGACCAAAACTCCTTTAATCTTTCTTCTTGTGGTTTGTACATTTCAAGGATATCCAAGCCTCCAGAAAATACTGACTTTAAATCCTAAAAAAAAAAATTAAAAAGGCAATTGGCTCACACAATGTAAGATAATATATCTCCTACAAATACACTATATGTTCAAAGACGCTACCGCATCGACGAGCTACCTACAACCGGAATGCAAGCTTCACTAACGTTCCTTACCAAAAGAGAAAGTTTCCAGTAGTCTTTTGTGGATGCCACCAGGCGGCTCAGTAGTTCCAGTTCCAAAATGTGTAGGGAAGTATATGGACTATCATCAAGTCCTTTCACCTCTTTGACTTCTTCTTCAGAAAATCTAGCCACCGGAAGCTCTACTCTTTTCCAGTCAGCAAACAATGAGGCCATGCTATTATATACAATAATACACTGTTATTGATTGTGTTATTGATTATTGACTGTTATTTATTGATGGGATTCCTGCTCACTCCCGCTCTCTTCTGTACAATCAAAATCTATACATAAATGATCTCTACACAGTAGTGATATCTAAATAAAAGAAATTAAATATTAGATGGCGATAGCCCTCATACAGAAGCTGTAAGTGTTCAAATTTTCCAGTGCAGGTAAGTTTAGAGTAAACAAAAATAAAATTAGACAGCAAGCCTAAGGATAGAAATGAATATCGTGAGTGGGATTATATTTATAGGTTGTTTACAAGCATATTCGAAGGGTTATTCATGCTTCTGAGATCTCAACATCTCTGCCTTTTTTCATATAATTTCCTATCTTTAAGCAAACTCCAGTGCTTTTTCAATTTACCCACTCCCTTCAAAATAAATACCTGCACACTTTCCCAGTCATTCAATAAACTATATAATGTTTCAGGATCAGTTTTATTACTGATTATCTTTTATAGAATGAATTTGTTTTAAATGCGATTATTACCATGATTTGCAATCTTTCACAAACCCTAAAGCAAGTTTTCAATTTCTTTTTGAAGAAATACTTCTTGTCATGAAGCCCAAATACCCAAATTTGGTATTGGCAAGAACCAAATACCAGAACCCCTATAAAAATGACAGTTCTGAAATCATCTTCACTGTTCCTTCCTATACCCACATATGGTATAAGCAAGAACCAAAGACCAGAACCCCCTATAAAAATTACAGTTCTGAAATCAACTTCACCGTTCCTTCCTAAATCTAAGTCTTGTTTATGCTACTGGACAAACGGAATAAACAACAAATCTTTAAAGAACCAACCCCTATGTTAAACTAACTCCCTCCGCCCCGATCTCTGTGTTAATTTTGCTATTATACTAAAAAAATGGAAGCGCAAGCTTTTTTAGTGAACCACTGGAACGCTCAAATAAATTAAGTACAAATTAAGGTGTATAACATGTCCAAGTTTGAAAACCAAGCACTCTTTACATCAAAGATGCTTTCTATTTGCGTATTTTTCTCAGTAATCTGATAAAAGGAGAGTAATCTGCAAGAACACATCCAGGGAAGGGCGATTACGGGGTTTGCTCCCTCCCCCGAAATGCTTTTACGACTTTTAAAGGTGTAACAAAATGGAAATAAGAAAATTTATAATGTTTTTTTAACTTTTTTTGTGTGGCCTCAACCCCCCAAAAGAAAAATCCAGGGTATACCATTGATTTAGATACATCCAATTATTTGGAATAGCTTGAAAGGATGTAGATTCATTAAATTATTTAGCAAAACTTACTGTTATTGAACTAATATACTATGTTTTCGATGTGTCTCTTATAAAATAATAATTAAGAGCACAAAAATGAAGTTTAAGGAAATACATGCTGATGGGAGTCTCCCCTTGGAATATTGCATGTCCCCTAAACTAAACATCTTTTCGATAAATTTGTCTGTTATAAAATAAAAACGAAGTTTAACGAAATACATGCTGGTAGGAGTCTCCCGTTGGAATAATGCATGCACACCCCCTAAAACCAAACCAAGGCTGTTCAATACTCATTTTCCTTGCGTTTCGCTAGCAATGCCCTCCATAGCCCTAGGACTACTTCCCTTTTCCCTGATCAAAATTATTCCCTTCGACCTTCTCTCCCACGTTCTGCTTCAACAAAATCCACCTTCTTGCCCTAATAAAGGTTTCCACTGAAAAATATACAAGAACTTTCATTCCTACATAGTTCATATATTAAATCAGTGAATCTTCTCACCCCCTCCCCCCTTCCTTAATCCCTTTTTACCTTAAAATTTCAATGTTCATTTTGTAAATTTTGTGCCTTTTTTTTCGCAAAACTTAAATGTCCTTTTGTTTTAACTGTAGTGTTCCCTTTTTAATTTTATGACTTTTAATTGTCTGACATTTTTGCTGATTGACATTAACCTTTAATCTTACGAATTTAAACTGTTTTTGACATTTTTAATGATTGACATTGACCTTTTGATAATTTTTTTATATTTTGTTATCCCCAACCTACCATTTTTTATTTGCTTGTTGTTCTGTTTTTTTTTACGCTAAAGTACGAATGTAGCCCAATTGGGCTATTGATAGCCGTTTTTAGGTAATAAATCTTGCCTTATTTTCCCTTCTATTTCTCTGGTTTTTTTTTTTTTTTTTTTTTTTTTTTAGATGCTCAAGTCAATAGAAATTACTATAAAATGTGGTTATTTTCTTATTCAAGGTCATCGTTTTCAAAAGGAACTGGCTCTTCGATCTCAACAGCAATATTAAGTTGAGAAACATTAGGTTGAAGTGGGCTAAACATTTTTAAAAACATCATACTTAGAATAGAAACATAAATTTTAAAACACCCCGATCAAAAAGGTACCATAAAATTAGTATTTTATGGAAGGAATTGAGTTTACACAAATACTTGATAAATACCACAAGGAATTTTCATTTCTTCTGGATTCAACGCAAGGCTTTATTTTACTTAAACTTTCTGCGAAATTTTGGAGCAACTCACAAAGAAAATCCATGTGGAACATATTTCTCTGCCAAGGCCTCACAAATCCAGTAATGGGACAGGATCTTCACTTTCGCTGGGGTGTTTCCCCAGTAAAAACGTGGGTGAAAAACGCTTTTAGCTTAGTGAACTAAACCTTGACCATAAATATCACGCTTGGTATACAAACAATTCGGAAATGGCATTTATGGCTATAATTTAGCTGAAACTAATAATGAAACTAATTAAATAAGTACTTAATGTACTTATACATTAAGATACTTATACATTAAGATAACTAACAATTTCAAGGAAAGAGAACCAAGTGAACTAATCCAGATAGAACCATTATAGGTCCAATCCAGATATTTTTTTAAGGAAAGAGGAGCAATAAATTTCTAAAGAAAAGTAAGGGATACCAAATGCAATTAAAATACCTTAAAACTCAAGCTCAAAATTACTACAAAGATCATAGAAGCTTCTGGAAGAAAGAAAAACGAAAGCATTCTTTCAAAAATTCTAATAACGTTCTAACAATATGTTATAGCTTCTAATAATAAAATTCTAATAGCGTTCTAGTAATATGCTCAAACTTGGAAAGGCTTCCTGTCTTGACAAATCAGGAATGGAACTTTTTCCTCGTCAGTGGTCAGCATTTTTTCTAATATATAATAGGAAGTGGGAAGGAAGGAGCAGATTCAGTCATTACTATTCTTTTGTTATTATTGGAGCAAATGATACAGTCATTATGTTGTTATTACTGAAATCACTCATTGGCCTTCATCCATAGAGTATTGTCAGCAACGTATCATTTGTCTATTGAAACCTTTATAACCCATAAGTCACCATAGTAAACTTGTCTTTTTGTAATCATATATCCTATCTTATTTGTTCATGTTGACGTCTATACAGGTATATTGGCCTAAACCTCCGTTTCCACCTCAAGGCTGCTCCCAGACCACAGCCTACATTATAAGGCTAATTGTTGGTAGACACTTAACATATGGCGAGACTGGGCTAAACGTGAACAGGCGACCAAGAAGAAACGCAACACAAGTATATCTAATAATCAAACCTTTTCATAACACAATAGCATCAACTGTATAATATAGTATCAGGTATCAATATAATATCATGATATAATATCAAGCCTATTGATACCTAGACAGCTATTGTTTTAGTTAGCCTATCTTTTCTGATTTTCTTTTATCTAGCATACAGCATTGGTTTAATACATCCATCTTTAACACATAAAAGGGGACTTACCGAAGTCAGAATTACACCTTTGCATTTGTTTTCGAGTGCTGCATTTAGATTTTTCTTGAGATCCAACAGCATTTCCAAATTTAGACTATTTACTGGGGCTTTGTTCATCGAAATGACAGCACATCCTTAAAGAGCGACAAAATTATTGAATGTTACAAATGAACTTTAATGATACAGAACTTAATAGTATTTGTGTCAAAGCAGCACAACTGGATGTACAGGAAGAAGCAAATTCTCCCCTCCGAGGTTAGTCAAAGAGCTGTCCCCAATGGATTCAATTAGAGGGATTTACCACCCACCCACCCTCCTAAATTTTGAAAAAGATCTTTTTTGATATTTTCATTGAAAAATAGGTTTTTTTTTATTTTTATTGAATTAACTGAAAAAAGATGCCCCCTAGATATTGACAAAGCCAATTCATGAATATGTAGGGGGATGTAAAAAAAAAAATCTTCAATATTTTAACGGTGATACAAAGAAAAATTTGCTACTTGGAGAAATCGTCAACTAATTTACCCAAATCCAGTTTCTTTACCTCATCTTTTTTTTATTGTCACAATCATGAGATCACTGAGTCTGTCACTTCTTACTGTCAATCACAGATAATCCTTCACACTCCCTAATGCCAACAAGAATCACTCATTGTCACAGGCAAAGCAGCCACTAGCTTTACCAGTTTTGGCCCTGCAGAATAGACAATTGAAAAGTCAGATAAAATTTCGATAGCTCAGAGAAGATCCAATTGTGAAAAATCACTTTTTCAAAGATACAACTTTCCAAGAGAAAGCTTCAATTCTATGCAATATTCATTGACACAAAAAATCCCTTTAAAATACATAACCTTTTACACTTTTGAAACTTCAAGAAAATCCAAACTTCAGGGGTCAAAGACAGACAAAGTGTCGAGCAGAGGCATATTTTGCATGACATGTTGAATCATCTTGCTCGTCAAATGGTCTATAGCCTCGAAGTACAGAAATTTATTGGCATCTGATTGAACTACCAGGGATCCAAATATGCTTTTTCCTAAGTTGTTCCATTCCTTAGCGTCTCAGCTTTTGAAGTGTCTTATATATCCCAGAAATATGTGCAAATACCTTGAAAGTCAGCAAACTTTCTGACTCACGTTGCTCACACAAAGAATTTACAATGACAAACATTTTTTCCATCATGTGCAAAGTTGAGACAAAAGAGGCCGAGTTGATATCATCCAGTAGTTCTTCTGCTTCACTTGCTGCCTTGTTCTTGGAACTATCAAAGACTGAGACAAACACATCAACAATACAATCGAATCTGGAATTCCACAAATAATTCGAGTCAAGTGTGTGCTGCACAACATAAGTATTTAAAGTCTTTGCACCACAGAGAAAAATCATAAAGTTCACTGATGTTTTTTTAAGCACACAGTCTAAACCGAGCTTAAACTGTGGGCCTGACAATGTAAACAAGCTGCATGAGGCACCTTCTCCCAAAGCTTTGCATGAACTCTGTTAAATTACCGCTCATAACAGATGCGTTGCCATAACATTGACCAATGCACAACAATCAAACTGACAAAAAAAAATTCGATAGTTTTGCAAATCAAGCTGGATAAGCTTTCAGTGTCTAGTTGTCATAAGTCATAGCAGCTGATTGGTCACTTAACTACTGTCCCATGTAATATTTTCCCGAATAGGATTGCTAATTGTTCTTTTCCAGAAACAACTCATCAACAAAAAGAGCAAAATGATTAACTGATTTTACTTCTGAGATAAGGTCTTGATGCAACACATTTCCTATCAGTGTTCCCAATTCCCATTCAAAGAGTAAAACCCTTACGTAGTAATTTCCAGTCCGTAATAGTTTACAGTTCAGTCACTAGATCTGTCTGAGAGAGTTCATCTAGATCTTACAGGATAAGTCCTTCATTAGAAATTCAACTTACATTTAGGCAATTTTAAAGAAGAAAATTTACAACTCCAAGACTTTGGATGAACCCTGATAATGATTTTTCTCAGATAGGTTTTGTAAATGAACCCTAAGCCAGAGCCTTCATGTGTGGGGGAGGGGGAAGCCCCCCCTCAATATTTTTGGTCACTTGGTAGAAAAAAATATGTTGGTAAATTTGTGGCACTTCACCCCACTATTTTTCCGAAACCACTAGAATTCTTTGTTCAGTTCAATAAAGACCACAAGAATACTGTCATGTCATCTACAGAAATTTCGAACTTGGTTGGTAAACACAGCAGATTTACTTACTCCTGTCGTGATTTAAATGATGGTGCCACAATTTTCTATTTGGTTAAATAAACAGCATTGGTCACTTGGTAGAAAAAAATATGTTGGTAAATTTGTGGCACTTCACCCCACTATTTTTCCGAAACCACTAGAATTCTTTGTTCAGTTCAATAAAGACCACAAGAATACTGTCATGTCATCTACAGAAATTTCGAACTTGGTTGGTAAACACAGCAGATTTACTTACTCCTGCCATGATTTAAATGATGGTGCCACAATTTTCTATTTGGTTAAATAACAGCATTAAAATAATGACATGATATATACCAAAACCTAAATCTCAGTTAGTAAATACAGCCGTTTTACCAACTTGTGCAGTGATTTTATGTACTGTGTTCAAAACAGACATTATGCTAATTATTGACAAAAAACAGTCAGTAAAAATGACCAGCCAGTCAGTAAAATCTCTAGCTAGCCCCCCCCCCCAAGAACATTTTGGCTAGTAAACCTGCCCCTCACTGCCCCTAAACTATTAGTGGATCAGAAGTTATGATGTTGTTTTAATTTTCTTAGTTTTAATTTTAATGCTTTAGTATTTCTGCTGATGATGATTGCTGTACATATGATCAAAATATCTGGACTTTTGTATCTGTCTTCACTATCTAATAAATGGACTATATCCCGTTGTGAATGTTTATTTGATAATATATTGACACACCTTTCAAAGTCTCAAAATCCCCACCCAACAAGAAAATCTACTTGCCCCCCCCCCCTCTAAAGGTGAGGTCTAAGTGCCAAAGTACTATTGATGCATCCCTGTTAATCTAGTCTAGTCATATAAACTAGCAAGACATATTTTATTTCCAGGTTTACCAAAATTCGTTTGTGTAACCTGCCATATTTCAAACAGTTCGTGGTAACAAACTGTAGTAAGGAGCGACCCGGCTCAATAGTAACCAAAACTCTAAAAAATGGAATTTTGATACCAATAACTATATCAAAAGAATCGCATTTTAATGCTGGTTTTAAATATATAAGTTTCATCAAGTTTAGTCTTACCCATCAAAAGTTACGAGCCTGAGAAAATTTGCATTATTTTAGAAAATAGGGGGAAACACCCCCTAAAAGTCATAGAATCTTAACGAAAATCACACCATCAGATTCAGCGTATCAGAGAACCCTATTGTAGAAGTTTCGAGCTCCTATCTACAAAAATGTGGAATTTTGCATTTTTTGCCAGAAGGCAGATCACGGATGCGTGTTTATTTGTTTTTTTGTTTTTTTTTTGTTTTTTTTCCCAGGGGTGATCGTATCGACCCAGTTGTCCTAGAATGTTGCAAGAGGGCTCATTCT
This sequence comes from Artemia franciscana, assembly GCF_032884065.1. Lineage (NCBI taxonomy): Eukaryota > Metazoa > Arthropoda > Branchiopoda > Anostraca > Artemiidae > Artemia > Artemia franciscana. Next base: position 6,990,971 of record NC_088881.1, read on the forward strand.
AACGGAAATGAAAAGTTCTAGTGCCCTTTTTAAGTGACCAAAAAAATTGGAGGGCACCTAGGCCCCCTCCCATGCTAATTATTTTCCCAAAGTCAACGGATCAAAATTCTGAGATAGCCATTTTATTCAGCGTAGTCGAAAAACCTTATAACTATGTCTTTGGGGACGACTTACTCCCCCACAGTCCCCGTGGGAGGGGCAACAAGTTACAAACTTTGACCTGTGCTTACATATAGTAATGGTTATTGGGAAGTATACAGGCCTTTTCAGGAGGATTTTTTTGGTTGGGGGGAGGGGTTGAGAAGAGGGGGATATGCTGGGGGAACTTTCCATCGAGAATTTGTCATGGGAGAAGAAAACTTCCATGAAGGGAGAGCAGGATTTACTAGCATTATTTTAAAAAAAAAAATTAAAAAATAAATCTGAAAAAGCTTTTTCAGCTGGAAGTAAGGAACAGCAATAAAACTTAAAACAAACAGAAATTTTTACCCATATAAGGGGCTCACCTCCTTATAATACCTAGCTCTTTACGCTAAAGTATTTTTAGTAATTTCAACTATTTATTCTATGGCTTTTGTGATTCAGGGGTCATTCTTAATGAATTGGGATAAAATTTAAGCTTTAGTGTAAAGAGCGAGGTACTGACGATGGGGCGAATCCCCTCATATATGTAATAAAAACATGAGAATACAAAAGTTCTTTACGTAAGCTAATTTATAAGTTACGTAAATCTTTTACCAATAAAAAGATTCGTAAAAAATTAAAAGTTCTAGTTGCCTTTTTAATTAACCAAAAAATCGGAGGGCAACTAGGCTTCGCCCCCGCTCTTTTTTTCTCAAAATCATTCGATCAAAATTATGAGAAAGCCATTTAGCCCCCCATTTAGCCAGCCAAAACGAAATGCAAATTTCGTTTTGATTATTCCTCTGCGGAGAGCCAAAATCAAAACATGCATTGATTCAAAAACGTTCAGAAATTAAATAAAAAAACGAGTTTTTTTAACTGAAAGTAAGGAGCGACATTAAAACTTAAAACGCACAGAAATTACTTCGCATATGAAAGAGGCTGCTTTCTCATCAACGCCCCGCTCTTTACGCTAAAGTTTTTTACTGTTTTAAAAAGAAGAATTGAGAGAAAGAGTCAAACTTTAGCGTAAAGAGCGGGGCGTTGATGAGGAAGCAGCCTCTTTCATATGCGAAGTAATTTCTGTGCGTTTTAAGTTTTAATGTCGCTCCTTACTTTCAGTTAAAAAAACTCGTTTTTTTTATTTAATTTTAACCAAAATCCCATTACTTAGCTTGCTGACCTGTCACTGAGCATTCAAATATTCAACTATAGTTAGCCATGGTGAAGCTAGTCAACTCCCAGCTCCTTACTTCCACCATCTGTAGCAAGAATCAGATACTCCAAGAGCCAGCTTGGAGCTCTGATACTGCTTAAGTGGGCTAACTGCAACTCCTGTAACAATGTCAAGTAAATTCTTAGGCCTACTCATATTTTAAGGACATAAGAAACATGGATACCTCATTCTGTAGCTCAGGCTTTAGACACTGTTCATACCAGAATAGCCACAGACTCATAGATGCTTTCATGTTCAATGGGACTGACACAGCACAACATGTTTCTTAAAATTTACAACAATCACAAGATTTAGATGTCCACCCTTCTTGTGGGGCATAAAATTTTTAAAGCAGTCCTAAAATTTTTCAGCTGCAATCTGACTATAAAATTAATTTCTGTTTTAGTGAGAAAATTAAAATCTTATTGATTCGAGAGCCCACAAAACATACCTCTAAAGCCTATAGAGTACACTTTACAGATCTGTTTGACAATTACTTTATTACAGATTTTTCAGGCAAAGGTGACCATGTGTTTTTGACTTTTCTTGGCAGCTTCAATTTCTACTGAGGCTTTTTGAGGCTAAAAGGCAGATCAAGTACAATTGAAGTAGCACTTTTTCTCCAGCCTTGTATTTTCTTGAAAATCAGAATACAAAACCAAAAAACATTTTTCAGTTTTTATCTTATCAGTTTTCTTTTTTTTCTCATTTGTTTCAAAAAAGCTTAGCTGACTGAAGCACATTAGAGCACAAACATAGTGAGGAATATTGCAGTAAATAAAAACAAAATATCATCTTCTGAGAAAAATAAATTGGCTAAAAACTTAAAAAGATAAAACTTTAGCTTAGAGGCCTTTTTCTGTCTTGTAAAGCGGATAAAAAATGAATGAACTTTGAAAGTAAAAATGAAATAAAACCAAGTATTGTCGAGCACCCACTTCCATGACATTGTCATTCCATGTGCTTAGAACTGCAGTATTTGATATTATATTATGATTGCTTTGCTTGTTCTCTAGTGTACATTATTGCTTGTGCAGTTCTTGCACTTATATTGCTTTTTCTTGTTGGATCATGGATTAAAGAAACTCTTTACTCAAGGTTGTTGCATGGTGTCAGATGTAGGACATGGTGTCATGGTGCCATCTGCCACCTCCTTGGCAGATGAATGAAGTTGGTTTGAACAGCATGCACAATTGATGGTTATAGGACAACTGGCCAAAAAACAGAAAAATCACAGTGTTTCTACCTTCTCATTTGGATGGGAGAAAAGGGCAGACAGATTTTCAATACTTTCGAATTAGAAAAGGATCAAGTCAATAAAGTTTAACTCCCTATCAAATGCTTCAAAAATCATGCAAGCCCCCCCCCCCCCTCCAAGAAAAAAATACTGCGTTTGCAAAATACATCTTTGAAAAGAAGACCCAGCTAGAAAACAAAAGTATTGAAAGATACATCACAGAACTTAAAACATTGGCAAAATCATGTCTGTACACAGAACAAGAGGAAATGATTCAGGACTAAATTGTCTGTGGAATTCAAAATCAAGCCATTCAAGGGAAGTTGTTGGCAAAAGGGGTCTTATTAACTCTAGATGGTGCAATGTCAAGATGTAGAGCCAATGAAACAACCCAGGCTCAGTTGACATCATTTAATGGAAGCAAACCAGTACCCAAAAGGCAGGAACCTGCTGCAATCACACATGGTACAAGCCAGAACAGTGCCCAAAGTCAGAGAGCTCCCACCAATACCCCCCTCCCAAGGATAGAGAATGCTATTTTTGCAGTGGAGTATACTTCAAGAACTACACATGTCCAGCAAAAGGGAAAATCTGGACCAAATATAGAAAGCCAAACCACTTTGCAGGCGTCTGTTGCAGTGGCCAGTTGTGAGTGTGATTGATGAAGAAACAGAGTTGCTTGGAGTTACAGTTGATAATGAAGATACAGTGCTCCTGTATGCCATTGAAAAAGACAGTGGTCAGCAGTTGCAAGTTCAAGGAGAAACATGCAGTTCTTCAGAGACAACAGAAGCAGCATCACAACACAGTGTCTAGGCTGTTACCATCAGCAAAGGTGAGGAAGTCAGTTTATGTGCAGAAGACTCTGGGTGGTAAATGGATCACAGCAACAGTAATTGCCTAATCTGAGTTTCCACAATCTTACATAGTCAAGACATATGATTGATCTGTCATCAGATTGAACAAAATATATTTCTCAAACCACCTTGGAAATTACTATGAAACAAAAGACCTTGGTGATCAAACAGTTGTGGTTTTGACCCCATTAACTACCCCAAACAAAGCTCTTCTGCTTCAGAAATCACCTCCACCACTGATAAATCAGCTCTACTGATCACCACTCTGTTCCTCACCACTAGAATGGGTGGGATCAGAGATTACCCCATTGAACTGAATATTCAGTTCAGCAGCATGAAGCAGCACCTGGTCCCTAAGTTGGCACCAGAACACAGTCTGGAAGACTGATCAACCCACCAAAGCAATTGAACATGCAAATAGTAATGTTTAAGGGAAGTAGGCACTGTGCATATCCAGAGTAAACACCAGAGAAGTGAGCCCAATATTTATTCTTGTACATTTTTAAGAAGAGCTTGAGTGTAAGTGTGAGAGCAGAATTAATTAGTGTATAGCCATTAAGTGTACCTAGAAAACACAAAAGAGAAGCAAGCCTAGCGCCATCTTGAAATGTACATAAATTTTAGTGATAGAGGCAAAAACTGGCACACCCAAGAATCATCTTGTTCAAGATTAAAAGAAGGGAGATGTTGTATTTGATATTATATTATGATTGCTTTGCTTGTGCCCTAGTGTTTTTTATTGCTTTTACTGTGCTTGCATTTATATTACTTTTTCTTGTAAGAGCCTGGGTTAAACAAACTCATTAGCCTACTTGATATTTTTGCAGGAATAATTTTGTGTTGGTGAATCACATCTAGGCTAGGCCTCTACCTCTTCTCTGCTTGTAGATTTTGAAAGAATCTATGAAAATAAGTGCTTAGATACAGAATTCAAGCTCATAGTAGATTTTGCTCAAATCCAGAAGTTTCAAAATGACAGAGTCTCAAGATAGTCAAATCAAATTGTTATTTTTTTTTTTCAATTCCAGAGAAAAGAAAAGAAGTATTTTTTATTAGTGATATGACAATTAGTCTGATTCTTAAAACAATTTCATAGTCAGGCTTTGTGTTAGCCTATAATAACATGATTGCTTTGCTTGTGCCCTAGAGTTTGTTATTGCTTGTGCTGTGCTTGTACTTACATTACTGTTTCTTATAGGAGCCTGGTTTTAACAAACTCTTTACTTGAGATTTATGCAGGAATAAAAATGTGCTGGTGAATCACATCTTTGCTAGGCCTCTACTTTTTCTCTGCTTGTAGACTTTGAAAATAAGTGCTTAGAAACAGAATTCTAGCTCATGGTAGATTTTGCTCAAATCCATTGGTGCCAAACCCTGCCAAGACCACCAGTGTAAAAGAAGCTAGCTACAAGCCAAACTTGATTTCCTCTTTTCAAAATTAGGATCAGTCTTCAAAGAATCTTTAAAGCCTTAGGGACAAGGAAGAATGGAAGAGAGGGTTTAAGATCCCCTTCAAGGGTCCTGGTTTGAGTTTTAAACCTATTCTTGAAAACCTTATTTGCCTGCTTTCAAAAAGCTACTTATATTTTTCTGGAAGAAAGTTTCAAAATGACAGAGTCTCAAGACAGTCAAAGAATAGTGTTTTTTTCTCAATTCCAGAGAAAAGAAAAGAAGTAGCCTATTTTTTATTAGTGACATGATAATTAGTCTGACTATGATAACAAAGGATATGCATAGAATTGATTTCAGAATAAAAAGAAAGTCCTAGGCTAATTCTTAAAACAATTTCAGTCAGGCTTTGTGTTAGCCTATAATAAAACAAAAATATATCAGAACTTCTCATTTATCAAGCAAATACACCCATTTCTTGCATTTTAGGCAAGTCTCTCATCAGAGACCAAATTACCTTACAATAACAGTAGTTGATTCCTTTTTCTTCATGAATAAGTTCAACCCTGTCAAAATTGTTATAATTTTATACAATACAAAATTAGTGATAAAATGAATCCCCAGTTGTCCATATACTCCACAATTTAAAATGTAATGCAAAACTGACCATTTTTGTTAGAACTAGATTTGATTAATGGATTAAACCTACACATATTTTAGAAGATGAAATTCATCAGGCTTGAAGATTTCAATTTTGAGTTTTGCTTTAATTGTGAAATTCATTTTTATTGCTGCAACTTGATCAGTTCATGTTTTCTCCTGTTTGTCAGTCTCTGTTTCTTTGGCTATCCATGTTTTCCTTTCTCAGAATTTATCTCTCCTTCCCCTTTTCTTTCCTCTCTTTTCATCTTTTTTGGGCACAGTGGGTGCTTCCTGTATCTCTGCCTTCATCTGCTTCAAGAGAAAAATTACAATAGCCTACTTTGTATAAACTTTGAGTGATATACATTTACTGAAGAAAAATTTATAATGCATCAGTTAGAATTAAAACATAGTGTTAATATACACATTAGACTGAATACTTCTCCATCAGAGGGGAAGGGGATTCCACCCATTGGTGAGGGTGCCCAAAAAGCAATAGGAGTAGCCTAATTAATGTTGACCTAAAACTAACCAAGCTGAAAAAATTAAGGCTTGTAAACAACCTGTACTATCAATATTTGTTGATATGTGAGAAAGGGTGCTACAGAGTCTTAAAGCAGCAGAGCTTTTATAACTGTTGAGCAAAATTTTTCTACTCATGTTTAAAATTTAAAAATTATTGCTGCCTTAAAAAAAAATCAAAACATAGATGGTGAGTTTGTCAAATCAAAACATAGATAGATGGTGGGTTGATGAACTTCTTGGCAAATATAAAATAAAACAAAGAAATTTTCAGATAGGAGTCAAATTTTGTTTTCAGGTACCAAATTTTTCATTGCACACTAAAAAATTATATGTCCATGTGGGCAAATATCTGGTCTATTTCTATTTTTGGATAAGAGCAAGAAAAGTCGTTTACCTGTTGCATAATATGACGTTAAAAATATCCTACTTATTTGAATCTATTATATGGTAGTTTTATTTAAAAGCAATCTTCTCTAAGAAGAGGGCCGGGGAATATTTTTTCAATATCCAAGGGGGATATATTTGTTCATATTTCAATGAAATGCAAAAAAAGACATTTCCCAATGAAAGTGTCCTCCCAAAAGATATTTCTTATAATGTATGCGGAGTGTGGGACAATTTCGTTTTCATTCTGTAATACATGCCGAGATTCCTGTAGCGCCACTTTGTCACTTTCCCCTGACAAACTTAGGGCCATGTTTCGAAAATTTGTTTAACGCAAAGAAATTTCGACACTCAATTAGCAATAATCCAATTGTCTTTGCTTTTTTTTGCCTAGATATCGAACGTCTAGAAAATTTTTGGCCTGGAACCTTTCAAATTTTTATCAATGAATTTTCGTGATTCATTCTTAAAATATTTATTAAGATTTCAAGTTAAATTTCGATAATAAAAATTTAAGTTATTTTTGGCATATCAAAAAGTTTGATCTTTAAATAGAATATGTTATCTTATATAAAGCTTTCTAGGGAAAAATAACATAGATATAGGCTCTTGTAAGTAAAAAAGTTAGTAAGACGGCACTAGACCCTGAAAGTCTAAACCGGCGGTGCTTATCTCCGTTTCATGGCCTTTCAGCCAGGAACTACAATGGGGGGTTGGGGGCCAACCATCCTGTGCTTTCACACACCCTTGTTGCTTACCTTCCCCAGATTTCTCCAGGTACCCATTTTGAGCTGGGTCGACTCTGGCTGAGCTTACAGAGTCACGCCACTGACCCCCGTCCCAAACCAAATAGCTGGTCACAACTGGGATTGAACCCGTGCCCCTTGGACACATGATTCCCACGCCAGCGCGCCAACCACTCAACCAAGACGGTACTTAAATAGGCTCTTGGGGCGCTAAATTAGAATTAGGCTAATGCAAATTAAGTATCTTTTCAATTCGTATGATATTAACATAAAACTCCTTTTTCTTTATAGTTCTATGTTCCACTTTTTTGTTTCTTGTAGTGGTCTACGACCTTGTAGTAGCACAGTTGACAGATGCTCTGCTTGACAATGCGAGAATACGAGACCCGATGTTCAATTTTAATTGCAACACCGTTGGGTGACAGGTTTACTAACTATTCCTGTAAAAAAGGTCCAGCAATTAAATCATTTTTATTACGTTAGAAAACCATCTTTCAACCATTATAAGGTTTAAAACCTTTATAAATTACTGAGCCCAGATATCATTTTTGCCATGCCTTGTTTTGATGCGATATCTGAAACATCTATTTTTTTATTCATTGATAATAACCTAAGGCGAATTATTCTCGAAAATGCATGAAATAGTAAATATCAAAGATTTCATTAAATATGCGAATCAATGTTAGACTCTGGAGAATACCTGAGAATAAGAGGCAAAATGTTGGTGGAAAAGGCACATGTAGAGATTTGAGTTCATTCTCTTAAAAAATACACACAACTGATTGATGGGGCACTGTAATACAACTGTGGAGTTTTCAGCTATTTGATTCCAATGGTGCAGTTTTAATTTCAATCACATAACTTTTCAAGGGCTTTCCAGCTATTTTTTTAAAATTCTAATAGATTTGTTTCCGCAATCAAATCTTGCCGTCAAGGTTAATTGAAATACTATTTAACATTTTGTATCAGCTTCAAATAGTGATTCTTCTCGCTTAACAGTTTTTTTTTTTACACATTTTAAAAAATTTTTGGTACTATAGGCTAGAGGTCGTTCTTTATACATAATTCCTGGGCCTGCAGGCTAACTAATTTTCACTGTTTCACTCACTTATTTCTTTTAACCGTATAAATGCATAATAAAATTAATTATAATAACTCTTACTTTGGTACAAACTTTATAAGTCTATTTGAGGCATACGTCTTAGGTATATATCTTGATATGTATCATGTATATGGTTGAAGAAACAAGAAAAAGAAAGGTGATAAGTCAGGACTGTATCCTGGATTTTTTCGGGGGAGGGGGGTAAAAATAATTTTTCGGGGGGGGGGATAACACAAAAAAAGCATAAAAAATTAGTTTATATTCATCTTGCTTATGTTTTTACGAGTCGGATAAACATTTTTTTGGGGGGGATTCAAACCCCCTAACAAATCCTCCCTCATGGATTCGACCTTGTGGTATGTCTTCTAACTTTACATGGAATACACGCAGCTATGTTGGCCTCAGGAGGCTTGGCAATGTAATGAGTTTTTAACAGTAGCAGTAAAAATAGGCAAATGGCAGCAAATATGAATCCATATCCAATATGACATTATCTTCTATACGAAGATGAATTTTTGTCAAAAATTGTATTTTATTTTCAATATTATGTTTTCTGACAAAAATTACGTAGACATACCTATTTCTTTTCAAATTGACCCTTAAACAACTTTCTACGATGCTCTAGTGAAGAAAAGAGAAAATGACGCTCGAGGTGGATAAAAATAAACACGAAAAAGCGAGGACACATCAGCACTACCAATACAAGTGATTGTCCTCGTTGTTCAAGGGGGAGGGGCTTTAAATGTACTGAATGAGGTTTTCGACAACAACGATTCCAGTGGTGGTTCTAATTCCGAACTTTAGTGCATTAACTTCTGCACAATCATCACGAAATAGAAAAAAATCGAGGCAAATTGCCAATCTATTGAGAATTAACGAGTGTATGTTTTTTTTCTGCTCCCCAACGGCTTTTATAAATAAAAAAAAAAGACAACTTTGATATCATCCCATAGCTGACATTCATGTCTAATTATCTGCTGTATTACACTTCTGATATTGGATGTACCAACTCCCTGTTATTTACACGTTTAGAATTTTACCCGGGAAAAAGTCGTAGTAATAGCATTATTCTGGCTCCTGTATGGATAGATCTGAGACTAATGAATCCAATGATCCAAGTATCTTGTACTTTTAGTCAAGTTACACGTGCAGGATTGTCGTAAAATCGCTTGTTTTAGAAGAAACATATACCCTAACGCTTATATTTTGCTAACTAATCATTAAAATTACTCATATTTCAATAATATGAATTATTATATTTTTCCCTTATTCACCCTTATATTTTGTATTGTTTATTTATATGGCTTGGTATTTTCGGCTCGTTACGTCGTCCAACCCGTGTGATCCAGAATAACGCTATCCGAGTTCTTTGTGGTGTGGGGAACCGGGAGTCCGTGACGTGGGTCTATAGTGAAATAAATATAATGCCTGCAGCCGGATTGCGTTATTTTTATATATAAGTATCATAATGAGAGCCTTCCAGATTGCTTTTGCAGGTACATTTTGTGAGAGGTCAGAGGTTCACCAACACAATACTCGGATGCGAGGAAATATTGAGGTTCCTCGACTTGCTTCTGTCAAATGAATCACATTAATCTTAACCCTAACGCTTATATTTTGCTAACAAATCATTAAAATTACTCATATTTCGATAATATGAATTATTATATTTTGTATTGTTCATCGATATGGATTGGTACTTTCAGCTCGTTACTTGGTCCAACCCGCGCGACCCAGAATAATGCTATCCAAGTTCTTTGTGGTGTGGGGAACCGGGAGTCCATGACGTGGGTCTATAGTGAAATAAGTATAATGCCTGCAGCCGGACTGCGTGATTTTATATATAAGCTTTATAATGAGAGCCTTCTAGATTGCTTTGCAGGTATATTTTGTGAGAGGTCAGAGGTTCACCAACACAATACTCGGATGCGAGGAAATATTGAGGTTCCTCGACTTGATTCTAGTAGGTCCTTTTTTTCTTATTTATAGAGCTTCCAAGCTTTGGAACAAGATTAGTAATGTTATTAAGGATAATGGTAATTTCAACCAGTTTAAATCTGATTTACGTGTGAAGTTGCTCAGTAGGTATGCTTTCGAAACAGATTAACTATATTTTCAGTGGGTCATTTTTCTGTATTTTTTTATGTGCTGTTTTGAGGTCTTATATTATAGTGTTTCGTTGTTTTTCTTTTATGTTGGTTTCGGTAAATGGTCTCATGCTCCATACTCTTACTCTTTTTTTTTTATTTTAGCACATCCTCGCAAGCTCTGCTATTGTTGTGCTATTATATAAAAAAAGATTATTTTCAATAAAATTGTTCTACTACTACTGCTACTATGACTACTACTACTACTAATCATTAAAATATGTATTAGGGCATTAGTTAATAAACCATTTCAGGTGTGCAAATCATTCGCATTAAATTTGTAGTAAATACAAATTAGATCGCAATTTCCAACTGGAATGTACACATGGTCTCTCTTTGCACGGACCCATATTATGTACCCCGAAATATTTTAGCCAGTCTATAAATGCTGAGGGTAATTCAAATGACTGGGAATATAGGTCTTAAAATTCCAAGCAGCTAATAGGGAATCAACCCATACCATACTATTCCTCCAAAACGGCCAGAACATGTGTACTTTTTTCTAGAAAAATCGGCCAAAACTTGTCTGAAGGAACTATGTAAATAAAAAAGGAAAACCAAAAATTATAATGCATCAACTTTTATTGAAAACCACCTATATATATATAAACACACCTAAATACTTCAAGTAAGAGCTCAAATGTCATTGTCAAGGTAAAGTGATAAGACACTTCAAACATATAGAATTAACATCACTCATTACTACGCGGGTCTTCCTCCACCTCCCTTGCTTGACCTTGTTTTTGAACCATACACGAGCGGGCAACTGATTCGAAGAGTTTCTCAATTTCTGGAGCACAGTGAACAAATTCATGCTTCCAAAAATTGAAAATTGGGTTTTTAATCAATTCAATAAAAGTAATCAACAAACCCCACGGATGAGGTCGGTTAACGATCAATCGCTCTAAAAGAACACGGGTAATTTGCTCCTGAAGAGCCTCACTATTAGCCTCTGAGAAGAGACACAGCAGTGCACAGCTAAAGTAGTAAGTATGACTATTTGGAAATCGGAGCTGATTTGCTATAGCATTTAAGAATAAATACCGTCCTTCAGTATCTAAGTTTACAGCAAGAGATTGAAAAATATCCATATGGGCAGAGTGTCCAATTGTTGACATAGCAGGGGTCATACTCTTTGACTGAATTGCACTGATTGCCTGCGTGCCCACGTACAACACAAGCGCATTAATCATGGATATGTTATAACGCAATCCTTGATCAGGGTTTACTTGGAGTACGCTACGTAGCTCTGATAAGAATGTTACAGGTCCTCTTGTTTTCAAATAAGCATCCAAATCGTTTTTAAAGGAGAGAGGTTGGATGGCTGCAGCGAAATTCGCAACGACTCTAGGTGCCTGATGAATCTCCGGCAGCCTATCTACTTTGAGATTGGGGGTAAATGGGTCAGGTAATCGCATACTTCTTGGGAAAGCAGACAGTATCAAATTACGCATCTGAATACAATTGGGTGGTATCACATCACAAAATCCATAATGATAATCACATAAAAATTCAGGAAAATCATGGAGCAGCACAAGTAATAATCGCAGTGTTCCTCTGTACAAAGTCAACATCGGTTTCCCTAGTTCAGTATTCCTCAAAAATGGGACCATGAATCTAAACAGGTCTATAACCAATTGTGCATACATTGTCCAACCACGCTGTTGGATCAATGCCAAGAATCTTCCGATGAAAACACGATGGGCAATGATTTCGAGCCAGGCAAATGCAAATCCAGGTGCTTTACATGGTCGAAGAATATGGAGTGTGTTGTAGAAAGCTTGCATAACCTGTAAGAAAGAAATGATTTAATATGAATAAGAAAAAACTATTGAAATCCAGGGTGAGTGTTTCCTGCATCTATGAAAGCTCTTCCTGCATTTATGAAAGCTGTTGGTCTATTCAGAAAAGCAATTTTGAAAAATTAGATAACGAAAATAATTTCATAATTTCATGTGCCGAATGTAAATTAATACTTTCTAATACAATTGCTTTAACCCTACAGAGCTGAACCTGTGTGTATATATTAACCACGGTAATTCGAAAGGGTGGAAAGTAACGCAACCTAAATCACAATGGAGGGCAGAAAACCCCCCTTTTTACTCTTATTAAGAAGCAGCTGCAGCAGATAAGATACGGAGTATGGCTCTTCAAATCCTGGGAGCTCCTTTGTTAGTATCCCAGGAATCACCACGGATTTCAAATTCTACTTCTCTCTGACCATGGGCCTTGCCAATGGTTTTTGACCCTGCAGCTCCTTAGAAGCGGCACAGATCTGGAGCCACCTTGTACGAATTCTGTAGACCTTATGGGAACCCTCACGAGTTAGAAGAGTCTGCTACGTTTTGAAAAGAACAAAAAGAGCATAAAAAATAAGGGGTCAGAAGGGAAAGAAGATTAAAAATTCATAATTTAAATCAATTTGGTCTATAAAAGATTTGTTATTCTAAAAAGATGGCAAATTTTGCTGCACAAAATGAGATAATAACACGTGATTATTCTCCAACAGTGCTTAAATTAACATAATAAAAAATAAACATTGCATAAATAACAAACAATAATACATAAAGAGGTCAAATATGTATTAAAAAGAATTAAAAAAAAAATTGCGTTTATTGTTCTATACGATATACAAAGAAACTAACATACACAGAAATTAACAGAACATAGGGAAAAATTACCTTAATCTATTTACTACATTGGAAGCTAAACAAAGGTTTTTAGCGAACCTAAATGTAAAAAACCAAACAAAAGCATTCCCTAACAATTACCATTTTCAAAAAAGAAAAAAAAGCTCAAGAATATACCCTGGAGTCATAGGTGGGAAAAAGTACTAGCTGCTAATTTTTTGGCCGACTTTTTTGGTGTAATAAGTTCTTAAGAAAATGAACAGAAATGTTTAAATTTAGAAATATTGAATTACTAAGTAGAACTTTCTTAGTGAGGATAATTCCTTTACATGAATATTCAACCAATATTTATCCATCGCGTAGGTTCTATCTTATTACCCCCCCCCTTTTTTTCCTTACCATCAAACTCAAGAACATAAGATGGAGGCCTCCATACTCAAGAAGTTAGAGAAAAATGACAAAAATTTCACACTCAAGTAACAAAATAAAGTTTGCACAGTTAAACGAGACAATTCTCATGAGATGGACCTGGGGTCAAAGATCAAGCTAAACTAATAGAGGGTATAGCTTGAAATTGAGATTCTAAGCCTAGTCTGATATTTTCTTTATTCTGATCCTATCTTCATAGAATCTCAATCCTTTTACGTAAAAAGGGGTGGGAGTATGAGCAAGGCCGTATCCAGGCAGGGGGAGGGCACCGCGTTTGACCCAAGTCGTAAATACTTCCGAGCCTGAGTCGTAAAAAAGTAACAAAAATGCATATCAATAAATTTTTGATGCGTTTTGTAAGTTTTCTTTAAAAAAAATCCTGGATATAGCCTTGGTTATAAGCCATGTACTCGTTGAAGTATGATAGGCCATGTTTTACGGATGAAGGATGATAGACTACCACAGATTATGCTTTAGTCCATCTATCTGGGACCAAGTTAAAAGCATGTCGACCCCAAACAAAGTGAGAAAATGTTGTAGTAGAGGATTTAAAGTAAATCAAACCTTCATCAGATAGGGTAAAATGTGAACCTTTCAGTAGAATGGGGTAGAGAAGGAGCATACATGGCTGTTTTGGCCTCAAGTGACTTAATTGTTGCATTGAGCTGATAGCAATAGCAGCATTTGGACTTGAGCATTTGAACAAGTGGAGGTGCTTATAAATTTTTATCAGGGCATAATTTAAGCATTAAGTTGATTCATGAGCATTATTTGCGTAACAATACGACTTACCAAGTTATGCAAAAGTCATTCTCCTCTGTAGGTATAAAGAAAGAAATAAAAAAGTTACAACTTACCTGGAAGCCCATGCTTTCAAGAACAACTTCTGGGGCATTCAATTCCAAAAACAGCATTATAAAAAGACGGTGGTATGGAAGCTGTTGAAATTCTCCAGCCCTACTTTCATGATCTAGAAGAAGAACGCCAGCAATGATACCAAGAACTTTATTTAGCAGATTCACCTTAGTTGTCGTATTGGCTGTGTCACCGGAGTGTTTCACCTGGAATACAATTAAAGTTACAAGTGGTCAATACAGATGGTATAAAACGTAAGAAAAGTCTACCACGTGGATTAAAATGGACAGATTAAAAGAAAAAAAAATTAGTGTTCATAAAAATTTAATTATAACGGTTTTAATACCAGACTCAAAATTGAATAAAAAAACAAGTTGTTACAACTGAAAGTAAGAAGCAACACTAAAACTGAAAGCGAACAGAAATTGTTACGTATATGAGGGGGGTTTCCCCCTCTTAAACAACTCACTCTTCACACTAAAGTCTTTGGACACTGCTTCTTACTTTCAGTTGAAAAAAACTTGTTTTCTTTTAAATTTCTGATCGTTTTTTAGATAACGCCAGGAAATCTGGCTCCACCTCCACAGAAAAAAAACCCCTACTCAAGGAGATATCATCTGAACAATTCAATCCTGGTGAATATTTACCCTGGACCATTACCTTAACATCTCCACCCGTAAAATTGAGTAGGTAAAGAGAAAGCAAGATTTACAGAGAAATTTCGTTGAAGAATTCTAGCAAATACCCCCAGCATAAAATTTTCCCTAAAAAGTTCACACCCCGGAAACTTCCTTCTCCATGGAAAATTCTCACCGTGCAAAACCCCCCCAGCGGAAAATTCGTTCTCCCCTCTCCATCCTAAAAATCTATGCATACTTCCCAATAACAAATACTATAAGTAAACAATGAGGAAATTTTTTAACTTGAACAACCTTCCCCAGGGGCTGTAGGGGATTATGTTATCTCCAAAGACATAGTTATTGGGCCTTTTAACTATGCTGAACAAAATAGCTATATCAAAATTTTGATTGGACAATTTTAGGAAAAAATTGGGAGGGGGTCTAGTCGCCCTTCAACTTTTTGGCCATTTAACAGAGGCACTATAACTTTTAATTCCCGTTAGAATGAACCCTCTCCCGATGTTCTAGGCCCACTAGGTCGATACGAAAAAAAAGAAATAAACACACATCCGTGATCTATTGAACCGGTTCGCTTCTTTTGATTACAGGAAAGACCGTGTACACCATAAAAAAATTCTTCATCCAATTTTCATACCCTGCCAGTGTTCGCCTGTTCAAAACCTACAGAATCCACAAACAAACTGATGATTACAAATCTGAGGCTAATATTGCCATATAAACATACAAAATCAAAATAAGTCACCACGGAACATCAAAAATTCTTCAGGTGAAGAGGATTTCAAGTCCCCAGCTCATGAGGAACTAAACTTAACCCGTATGTCAAACAATTAAAATGGAACCCCTCTCAAATAAGTATCCTGCAATAGAAAATATAGTGTCTCTTAGCAAAGTCAAACTGGACGAGATAATAGCTTTTATTTTAAGAAACGAAAAAGATATAATATGCCTCCAGGAAACAGGTCTTCATAATGTGATAAAAATCCAAATAAAAGCTTTTGAGATATACAGGGAAAATACACCTACCCGAAGAAAGGGAAGTGATGTAACGCTTATGATAAGAAAAAGGAGCCCATTCTCGATTTTTTTGTTGGGGGGGAGGGGGTACAAAAAACTTTAAGAAACGAATCAAAAATGTGTTTAGATTCATTTTTGTCACGTTTTTACGAGTTGGAGAAACATTTCAGGAGGGCGGTCAACCCCCCTCCCCCCCTTGCCGGAGCTCTATGGTGGCTGAAAAGGTATATTCTAATGAAGTTGATATAATTGCAATTGAAATCCTACAACATGATGGAAAACTGCTTATGGTAGTTTTATTTTACAACCCAAATGGAAGGAATACTATATTTGAAGTGATAAAAGAAGAAGCCCAGGACATAAAACCACAATTCTGGGATATTGTAATGCACGCAGCTATCTATGGGAAGACACTAATAGATTGAATTTGGCAGGGGAAAAGCGTAGAGAAAGCAATTCTAGAACAAAATTTAATGGTTATTACACCATATGGTTTAAAAACACATCACAACCTAAAAGAAAAAAGGTATGGAACAAAAGGTTCAAATAGCCCCATCTGAGCTTTTGACAAAAATAAATATTAAGCTGATCCCAGAATTGCAAGCAGACCACAGTACCATTCTCACCCATTGGAGATGATACTCCAATCCAGCAACATATAAATTCCAACATTACAAAGCAGACTGGCCAGTCTTCAAACAATTTCTGGAAAAAGAGGACTATTCAGAACTAGAGAGGCTAAGTAGTCCCTCTGATAGGGCCCAAGCATTGACTAATAAAATCCTAGATGCAGCAGAGAAAGCAATACCCAGAAATTCATCACAACCACCCTTAAGATGCTAATTTAGGAAACCAGAGATATAGTGGAATAGTATCACAGAAGTTCAGCAGAACCGTTTCAACAGAACTGGGGCTCTGGGAGGCTTTATAGAGATAAAAAGAACAAAGGCAAAAGGCAAGAAAGTCATAGAATGATAAAAAGACAAGCAAGATCCACCTTTTTTGAAAAATCAGATGCAAATACCCCCATAGCCCAAGCACAGAATCTTATTAATAGAATGGCCGGCAAGGAGGATGAGCTGAAAATATCTCTATACCTCTACTCTCAGTTCACGGGAAAATAATGGAAAATAATGGAAAATACGATCCAAACGAGACTAGGATGGTTTGCAAAAAAAAACATATCTTCTCGCAATCACAATCAGGCTTTAGAAAGCTTGACGCGATCATTTGCCTTGAAGAAGCCATCTGATCAGCCTTTTCTACTAGTCTTGTTGGCGGACTTCGAAGACGTATACGGAAATGTAGCCGAAGACAGGTTATGTGCAATTTCCAGGTAATGTCCTTTAAAATGGACTTCCCTGACCCATTAATTCATTTTAATTGGAATTACCTAACCGACCAATCTCTCAGGGCTCGGATAAATCAGACAGTCTCATCGGTCTAAACACTTGAGGTAGGACTACCCCATGGATCTCACCTTAGCCCTCTGCTTTTTCTGCCAATGATATCAAAATTTCAACTTTAAAGTTCAAAAATATTCAAAAGGGAGTTTGCTGATGATGTCACTATTTGGGAATGTGGAGACTCAAATAAAGATTTTGAGACTAATCTAAAAAACTTTAACAAGAAACTTTCTCACGAGCGATGTCCCTTCCAATATCAGCCATTAAAACGAAACCAGCAGTCTTCCATAATGAACCTTAAGCCCGAATACCAGAGCTTTACATTAAAGGCTCCCAAATTAATTTTGAAGCTAACTCTATGATTTGAGGATTAACCTTGGATCAACGGCTCACCTGGAATGCTCAGATTAAAGCTGTGAAGCGGTCTTGGGTGAAAAAAAAAATGAATCCTTAGACAACTCACGTCTTTCTCCTGGGCAAATTCTTTCTGCTGAATTTTTATGAGAGGTTCATTAGGTCGGATATTGATTATGGGCAGATAGTATACATCAATTGTAGTAAAACCACCATAGCAAAGCTAGAGACTCCAAAATATATCTCTTAGAATTTCTTTGGAGTTTCACTACCACCCAGAGGGAGATGAAGTTTACTAACTAGCCGGAAACGGAGCCAAATGCTACCAGTAAGATACTTTAAAAGGATTCAGGCCTATGGCTCACAGCACCAACTGTAACGGTTAACATTCGGAAAAATGTGTTTTCTATCTTGAAGAAGAATTAGGGCATGGGATACTTTATTTCCAATTGCCCAACCTGGCAAAATTACCAATTATCTTTCCATTGTCTGCCGTTTCCTCCGACATGGAGGGTACCCCTTGTTAAAGTATTCTTCTGACTAATTGGTGAAAGGAAAACAAATATCCCTCAAGAAATAACTCAAGAGGAATTTTAAAAAATTAGAGCAAAGAAGTCCCATAATTTTTAGGAAATTTATACAGACGGATCTGTGCAAGCAGGTAAAGCAGCTGCTGCCCCAGTCATCCCCAGCTAAACCTCCACATCTCGAAACTGCTCCCTCATGGTTTTTCTATTCTCACGGCTAATATAATTGCAATATAGAAGGCTCTAAAGTCCACAGACGGAGACGTGCATCAGTTACGAGAATTGATAATAGCCCTTAGCAAAGAGGGGATCGAACTAGCTTTCCAACACGTCCCCAGCCATCAGTCAATATGTTTTAACGAGGAGATTGACAAAACGGTAAGTCATGCAATTCAGAGGTCTTCTGGAATCTGTCAAAACTATGCATCTACCACCCGTACGGATGCTCTGAGACGTAGAAATTGCAATTTACTTCACTATAGACCGTTGAAACTGATATTCAAAGACCGCAGGGCTGACTTGGCGTTTCTAAACATTAAGAACCAAGCAATGATTCTCCGGAGGGAAGAACTCCTATGGAACGAAAACCTAAGCCCTCTCTGCCGCCAAGGCGCATTAACAGTGGATACTATTCAGCATCTCCTGTTTGAATGCCCGAAGTCAACAACAAATTCCGCTAAGCTTAAAAAAAACCCTAAGAAGACCTTCCATCTCAAGAAAAGATGGGGACTTCCGAGGGCTGATTGAATTCTTCTTAAGTCTCAAAATTTTGTAAAAGATCTCTTGAAAAGATAAGATGAAGGGTCGACATGCAGAAGAAGCGCAGGGTCCTGTAGCAAGAGATATAGGGATACATGCCTGGGGGAAACGTTAGCAAGATCTAATGCTTCCCTTTTTTTGATCTTATGATAGAGCAAAGTAGTTTTCTTTCTCCCATTAGAAGTATAAAATCAATGTCATGGAGGAGCATCAACCAACTTCAAAGCCACAAGGACCCAGAATGATGCGAGTCTTCGAGCGTTTTGCAGAAGAAGAAGTGATAATTTACGTTTGTTAATTCACTTTTAATTTCATATTTTATCTCTTAAAACAGCTTATACATTGAAGTTATGCGTATTATAGTACTCTCATGTTATTGGAAATACATTCTAAGACCATTAACCTTGTTTTTCTCGCCTATTTCATTTTATTTTACATTTATTATTTTTTCTTCTTTGTTTCATACATCATTTGATATTATCATTTTGCGTCAGTGAGTGCACTATTTCAAAATAGAAAATTTTGAACTTGGTTATAATTCACGCTTGTTTATTCAATTTTTAATTTTATGTCTTATCACCTGAAATCATTAATATATAAAACTAATCGCATTTTAACTGCTTTGATATCATCATACTAAATGCGTTAACTTTTAATATGACACTGTGCGTCATATGCGTCATAAATGCGTTGAAACTAATGACACTGTAAATTTTCACCAAATTTCTTAGTGATTCTGTTCTTTTTTATTTGTTAAAATTTTAAGAGACATATAAATACATACAGGATTGAAAAAGGCCATTAGTTATAGCACCTGAAACACCTAAAGTGTGTCTTTTAAACTAATTTAGTCGTCAAACCAGGATAAAAATTCATCATGCGAAAGAATGGATATGGATACATACTCTATTACGTCGTTGTTACACTTCTTATTTTGAGTTTGCTATTCTATGTTGATATGGTTTCATTTTTTTCCTCTTATGTGCTACTCCTCAATTTATTTGTTTATGAGGGAAATGAAATTAAAAAAATAATACCAAATTTTGACTTTGACCCTTTATACTGACCTTAACTATTTTAAATTCTTTGAATAATTTATTTCTTGACTAAGTTTTTTGTTGTTTTTTTTCTTTTTTTTTAAGCTGAAAAAGTACAACCTATTCTTCAGTTCTGTGGCCTTATTTAATTCATTTTTCTAACCTTATTTTTTTTCAGGATATGCAGAAGATTTTGGGCCTAAATAGTTGACATATTCATTTTAAAAGTTTAAAGACAGCCTGTATCGTGGTAAGCTACTTATGTTTTTTTTTTTCGTGTTAATAGTAAGGGTTTCTTTAGGTGTTTGAAAGAGACAAAACCAATTATTAAGCCCTACTTCCCTATTAACCTAATTGGGGTAATAAATCCATGGCTTCAACTTTCTAATAAAGAAGGGGACATGACTTACCAAAAGTGCTATAAGTCTTGCAAAAGCATCCAAATTGTGGAAACACTTTGTGCGCGCAATGGATGGAGAACTTGCTGGCTCTGAAAGGACGCGGTAACACATATTCACACAAATTTGGGTGCTCAATCTAAAGAATCTTGTTACAATATCATCACTCTTCAAAATTCCATGTAGGTTCATCTGATGGATGAATACACCAAATGCTTTGCCAGAATCTCTTCCACCTTTAACAAGAGGAAAATATCCTATTAAAAATCTTTAGCTATTTCAAAGTTCTATAATTGTTTGGTTAAAAACCTAAACGGTGAGAGAGGCATCATTGTCTAGGTGAATTCAGATAAAAGGTCTAACTGGACTTGCACGCGTAAGCACATTTATCTGGTAAGGTACGCGGTTAGGCATGAAGTCAGGCCAGACATACACGTGAAAGCCAGTCTTAAGATTTTAAAAATCTTTAGCTATTTCGAAGTTCTATATTTGTTTGGTTAAAAACCTAAACAGTGAGAGAGTCATCATTGTAAAGGTGCATTCAGATGAAGGTCTAACTGGACTTGCACGCATAAGCACATATATCTGGTAAGATATAGATATATCAGATATATCTGGTACGTGGTTAGGCTATGAAGTCAGGCCAGACATACACGTTAAAGCCAGTCTCAAGATTTAAGTTCTTCAAGCTTTTGGTATGTTATCTTTCTACAGTCCTTCGGTTTCATTTTTCAACGTAAGGCGACAATTTTGCTATCATTCGATAACTAGCATTCAGCTTTATCCTTCTACCGACTCAGATTTTGGAAATTTACTTTGCATTTTTAAATTGAAAAATATGTTGAAAATTGGTTGAAATGTTTGAAAAAAGGAAAACCTAACTATTTCTCAAGCACGTTTTGATTATTCTCTAAAAAAAAAGTCTAAGTTATACCCTAGTTTTGGCTAGGCAAATGAATAGATCTGAAAGTAATAAATCTAATGACGTAAATCAGATAAGATGTTTATTCAAAAATTAGGCTACCACAAACCGAGGTGCGCCGAGTTCTCGCTTCAAAGTGAAAAAAGTATCTTAAGTTAGTTAGTTAGCTAGTTAGAAAATCACACATTTTGCAGGAATCATAAACTTTAATCACATATTAAATACGTTGACATAAGAAACTTCTTCGGTGGACAGCGTTTACCCCCCCCCCCACCGGAAAATACCCCTCACGGAAGATCCTCACTTGAAAAATACCCCTCTGAAAAATACTTCCTCCCTCCTCAGCTGGTTTATCTTCAATCACTTTCGAATTACAAAAAAGGACTTAGAAATAATTTCTGATCTAGTGAGTACCTTCGAAGTTTCTGCGACCATGAAAGGGGAGGTGCGGATAAAGAAGGAGTAGCGCCCCTCCGATACGGAATAAATTCTGCTCATTTTGGGGTTTAATGTTACTCTTTACTTTCAAAATAACAGCGTGGACCAGAAATATTTCCAGATATCGTAAGGGAGTAGTAGGTAATTTCACATTTTTTTTAAGTTTCTTTTGTGACCCTCCTATCTCGATACCCCCAAAACAAAATCCCAGTTATAGCCCCGATGATCATATATCCATTTCTACCTCCACCTTCCCCTCGTCTCTTTCTTAGAACTAATTCTGGATTTATCTGATGGTTCAATGAGAGCTAGGATATTTTGGCATTAAAATGCACCCTTTGAAGTATCTCCCTCCCTCCCAAACTACAAAACAATCAGAGAACCTCATTTTAGAAGTTTAAGAACCTTTTTAGGTTTTACAATTTTTTCATTGCTTACATATAGTATTTGTTATTAGGGAACATACGGGCATGTTTCGCGGGGGTTTTCTGCAGGGGAGGGGATTGTCTGGAGGAATTTTCAGTGGGGAGTAAATTTCTGGAAATATTTCCTTTCAGCGAGGGTGTACTTTTTTGGGGAGGAAGTATTCCACAGGGAAAAGGGTAAATTACGGAGGGGGGGGGTAAACGCCTAGAACCACTTCTTCATATGATGATTTTGAAATCCTAGAGACGAAATTCTAGAATCTAGAACTGAGTGCTTTGCTGTGACTTGCTTCAGCCAAGCACTGAGTTGTACGTGCGAATGGAAGCAGTCTGGACTCAGACATGAAGTCCGACACAGCATATAGAAGTCAGACTAGACGTTGAAGTATACGCCCCTTAAAGACGGGAACAGAGACTAGTTTCTATTAAGAGTTTTTAGTTCTGCATAACTAAGCAATATTGTATTGAATGATGCTTCTGTCCACGGAGAAGAATAAAAAAGCTTATTAGAAGATACAAAACTGTACTGAATGATGCCTCTGTCCAAGGAGAAAAATAGAGAATTTATTTTAAGAGACAAGATCGTACTGAACAATGTTTCTGTCCAGGGAGAAAAAATAGAAAACTTATTAGAAGAGACAAGATTGTATTGAATGATGTCTCTGTCCAGGGAGAAGAATAGGAGAACTTATATGGAGAAGAGACAAGATTGTGTTGAATGATGCTTCTGTCCATGGAGAAGAAGAGAAGAACTTATTAGGAGAAGAGAAAAGAGAATACTGAACGATGCCTATGATCAGGGAGAGAAATAGAAGAACTTATCAAGAGAATAGACAAGATTGTAGTGAACGATATCTCTGTCCAGGGCGATAAATTGAAGAGCTTATTAGGAGAAGAGACAATATTGTACTAAATGATGCATCTATCCAAGGAGAAATAACAGAAGAGCTTGTTAGGAGTGGAGACAAGGTTGCACTAAACGATGCCTCTGTCAAGGGAGGAAAATAGAAGAACTTATTAGGAGAAGAGACAAGATTATATTGAATGACGCCTCTGTCCGGGGAACGGAATCGGAAAAAAAAAAGAAGATAGAAAAATAGAAGAACTAATTAGGAAAAGAGACAGTATTTTATTGAATGACGCTTCTATCCATGGAGCAGAATCGGAAAACTTATTAGGAGAAGAGACAAGATTGCATTGAATTATGCCTGTGTCCAGGGAGAAATATATAAGTTTAGTTCTTCCACTTTGTATATGCTTCCACATACATATTTAAAATCAACATCTGGGTGGGGGGGGGGGGTTACTTATAAAATTTTCCATCTTGTTTTCGGGCTTTTCAAGAATAGCTGGCTTTTTTTTAATATGGTAAAGCATTTGCAAAAAAGATACTTGAGGAATATCATGGCTAGTCGAAATTCATTTTAATTAGAAAATATAACGTTGTAGCGAAGAGGACAGAAACATGTGAATGATAATCTAAAGTCCATAATTGACGAGTAGATTCAAAAACCTTTTGAGGGGATCCAAAAATTTTTGCATGTACCAATGGTACACTGTTTAGGTACACACCTTAAATATTTCACCTTTACACTTTTAAGAATCTGATTCTGTGAATAGCTATAAAGTAAAACTTATTTTCGCTTTCCTTTGAGTTAAAAAACAACGTTAGACACAATCACTCAGTTCAGACAAAAAGATATACATGAACCAGATTTTCTCAGTTCAGGGCGAATTATGGTTGGAAGAAAATTTAAAATTAAAACTTTTAAAGCATAACTTCATCCTGAATGAGAATTCAAATTTATAAGGAAGTTTTACGTTTTTTTACCAAATATTGACAACTAATTGGCATGTATATTACACAACTAGGCATAATACCAAAAACCAAAGTTTTAAGGACAACTAGAAAAGAAAGCAAGAATGTTTCCCTGACTTTTTTACAGACAAAACCATAATGATTTAAAATCTGAATAAGAATGTAAAACACACAAAATGATAAATGATTTTATTTGACAAAAAAGAGAAAATTTTTGTTGCATCTGCTAAGAAAACCCCCTAGGGCTTTTTGGCAGCAGGTGGGAATATTCTATTCTAGATATTTAAAAAAAAAAACTATTTTATATTAAATAGTATTTATATAGAATTAATACTAAAAGACTTTACATTAATAATATGAAGATGCGCTATACGAAATGTCTGATTTATCTTGGTCATGACAAGAGCCAGATTCAGCTCAGGACCAAGTCGGTGACAAATGACTTAGCTCATCTTCGGGATAATAAAAAAACACTTAACGCCATCTAGCAACACCCACATCACAAAGCTACTTACTACTAAATAAAAAAAAACACTGTTTAATGTTTTACTTTTATCCCTACAATTACTTTTGCTTTCTACTCAACTGGATATAAGATGCAATGCAATTTATTCCCCTCGGAGTGTTTTTCGTTGTGTATGAGCACACCCAAACTTGATACGCAGCTTCTGAGCAATTACGTGGCAACAGTGACATTAAACAGGTGTTTTGATGCCAAAAGTGAATTACAAATATTTGGAAATGAATGTTTATAATTAAATACTAGTACAAAACTAATTTTACAATAATCCGGATTTTGTAGTAATTCAAAGGTTTTACAGTTCACAGTTTAGATGATACCTAAATGGTAAAAGATGTCCTTATTTTTTTACTTTGAAAAATTTGCAAGACAATAGGGACCTTTTGATTTGATTTTAGTTGCCTAGACACTTTTTATTTTTAATTAAATACTAGTACAAAACTAATTTTACAATAATCCGGATTTTGTAGTAATTCAAAGGTTTTATAGTTCACAGTTTATATGATTCCTAAATGGTAAAAGATGTCCTTATTTTTTTATTTTGAAAAATTTGCAAGACAATAGGGATCTTTTGATTTGATTTTAGTTGCCTAGACACTTTTTATTTTTAATTAAATACTAGTACAAAACTAATTTTACAATAATCCGGATTTTGTAGTAATTCAAAGGTTTTACAGTTCACAGTTTAGATGATTCCTAAATGGTAAAAGATGTCCTTATTTTTTTATTTTGAAAAATTTGCAAGACAATAGAGACCTTTTGATTTGATTTTAGTTGCCTAGACACTTCATTTTTAATTAAATACTAGTACAAAACTAATTTTACAATAATCCGGATTTTGTAGTAATTCAAAGGTTTTACAGTTCACAGTTTAGATGATTCCTAAATGGTAAAAGATGTCCTTATTTTTTTACTTTGAAAAATTTGCAAGACAACAGGGAACTTTTGATTTGATTTTAGTTGCCTAGACACTTTTTATTTTTAATTAAATACTATTACAAAACTAATTTTACAATGATCCGGATTTTGTAGTAATTCAAAGGTTTTACAGTTCACAGTTTAGATGATTCCTAAATGGTAAAAGATGTCCTTATTTTTTTATTTTGAAAAATTTGCAAGACAACAGGGAACTTTTGATTTGATTTTAGTTGCCTAGACACTTTTTATTTTTAATTAAAGACTATTACAAAACTAATTTTACAATGATCCGGATTTTGTAGTAATTCAAAGGTTTTACAGTTCACAGTTTAGATGATACCTAAATGGTAAAAGATGTCCTTATTTTTTTACTTTGAAAAATTTGCAAGACAACAGGGAACTTTTGATTTGA
Source organism: Artemia franciscana (assembly GCF_032884065.1). Lineage (NCBI taxonomy): Eukaryota > Metazoa > Arthropoda > Branchiopoda > Anostraca > Artemiidae > Artemia > Artemia franciscana. Next base: position 7,016,843 of record NC_088881.1, read on the forward strand.
TTTTAGTTGCCTAGACACTTTTTATTTTTAATTAAATACTAGTAGAAAACCAATTTTACATTAATTTACATTTTCTAGTAATTCTAGGATTTTACAATTTACAGTTTATATGATACCTAAATAGTATAAAATACTAAATAGTATATATATTATTATTTAAAAATTTCGATTCTATAATCACACTACGTGAAACTTTTGATTCAATAATTCTGATATCAAAACCATAAACACACTGTCAGAGATTAACTTGGGTCAAAGGCCTTACCAGATGGCGAGTGATACATAACAATCCATTCATGAAGCAATAGCTCTGTTTTTTCGTCCAATCCAGGTGGATCATCAAATTCTCTTGCCTGAGAAATCCCAGAATGGATCATAGCCGTCGAAGAACCCGGAGCACCACCCGTTTTTTCCGGATCTTGCATCGATTTCAAATGTTCAACCAAAGTAATTACTGCTTCATTGGGCTGTCGGGTCTGCGTAGCGACGCGAATCAACATATCAATTGAATTAGGTAAGTCATTTTCATTTAGCAGAGTTCCACCGCTAGGCACTTTACCATTGCCTTCGACGAGATAAAAAGTGATCACTTGTGTTGCAAAAATGCAACCAGTTAGAAGGGATGCAACTGGATTCATCCATCCTTCAAGCAATGTTGCCAAATATACATCAAATTGGGGTAGGCTTATAAGATGGGCAGAGAGCAAACAGTGAACAACGTCAAGGTTGAGCCGTAGATCTTCACGAAGGTCAATATAAAAGCGAGTCACCTAAGCAATAAAAAAAATTAAATGAAATATAATATAAATATAGCCTATACATATATATATCCCCCCCAATATATACCCAATATATACATAAATATGGTATTGAAATCGGCAATTGTCTAGGAATCAAGACGACGAAGTGGAATCGGGATTAGAATCAGAATGGTGAACAATTCTGGTATCGTGTCAGCCCTAGTTTACAGATTTCCCTTTTGTAGGTAATTCGATATTGTCAGACAATTTTCTTTTTTTTTGCCAAATTATCCTACACTAAATAATCCAAATTCATTCTAAGACAAAAACAAATTTAAAAACGGGACCTGCCAACAGGAAGTAATTCCTGTACTATAATATTAACAGGAAGATTCGTGCGAAATGCATCAGAAAATTACTAATGAAAGAAAAAAGATATATTCCTATTCTTCGTTAGGGAAAAATTCTAGTTTCAAACTCGAACATTCACTTTAACCAGTATTAGGCATAATCATAACCAGTAGTATATGGAGAACGGCGGATTCACAATTTCTGAGGGGAGGGGGCGAAAGATTGGAATTGTAATCACCTTTGTTGTTTTAGGCAGGTTCATACAAATGCAAAAGAAAATATTTGTTCACCCTTCCCCTAAGATATACTACTGTGTATAGGCGTAAATAACTTTCAGCTGATCAACACAAATTTAGCGGAGGAAGCCGATTTTTTTGCGGAATCGTATTTTGCACAATTCCCTGGTGAAAACAGGTCCTTAGGACACTCCTTAAGGTGCACTTTCGTATATCCCTGCGTCGAAGCCAGAATGCAACTACTTAACCAAAATAAAGTTTATTAATGAAAAAGCTTAAAATATGCTTTCTAAGATTCCTTTACGTAATACATAAGTATTTTGTTGCCATAACTAGCAGGCAAGTTCAGAGTGAGAGCTTTCATTCCCCTCCAAAGTAGAGGACAACGCATGCGTATCCAAGTGATGTTTTTTTTAAGTTGACCCATTGATGAGTAAGACTCCACCAACTTGCCTTTATCCAACAATGAAGCATATCGTTGATATCCTGTTTAAAGGTAGTATAGACATATTTATTTTTTTGAGATAATCATCAAAAACCGTTTGCTTATGACCCATTTACCGTGAGATTTTACTAATACCAATATTTAGCTAGAACTAATTTGAGCCAATCAGAAAATTCTTAGAAAAATCTGATTAGCTCAAATTAGCACCAGCTAAATCTTGGTATGAGTAAATTTTCATTGTGAATGGGGCCTAAGCAATTTATAAAGGGAATATCAGCAAGGCAATATAGGTTAAACAACAAAAAATCATCCTGATTCTCCCTTTGTGAACAGCTTATCAAATGATTTCTGGTATTTATCGTAGAAGCGTGAAATTACCTAATACGACCTTTTAGTGTGACACCAATAATATTCTCTCAATTTAAGTGTATTGGAGTCCAATGCGCTCCATGAGCTTGGATCCTACATCGCCTATCAAATCAAATGGTAAAGAAAAAAAATCAATGGTAACAGCTTATCAAATGGTTTTTGGCAATTGTTTTAGAAAAGTAAAATGCCAGATATGAGACATAGGTATGACAATAACAATATTTTCACAATTTACCTGTCTCGGAGTTCAATGCGCTCCATGAACTTGTGGATCCTTTATCGCTTATCAAATGGTTTTTGGCAATTGTTTTAGAAAAGTAAAATGCCAGATATGGTCTCGGAGTTCAATGCGCTCCATGAACTTGTGGATCCTTTATCGCCTATCAAATGGTTTGAAAAAAAAAATCAATAGTTACAGCTTATAAAATGGTTTTTGGCAATTGTTTTAGAAAAGTAAAATGCCAGATTTGAGACATAGGTATGACAATAACAATATTTCCTCAATTTACCTGTCTTGGAGTCCAATGCGCTCCATGAGCTTGTGGATCCTGCATCGCCTTAAGCACAAATAAAAATGCATCTCGCAGTCGAATAACAACATCCGGATCTGATTGGGATGCTGATGTTAACACTTCAGCCAACCCTTCAACAGCTTTCTGAATAATATTCACTGCAGAATTTGGGTCTCTTTGGAGCCGACCATAATACAAGGCTTCAATAAGACTAGCAACAGTTTGAATGTGAGAGGCAGGACTAATATTTTGAACAACTTGAAGCAAGTTCTCCAGCTCAAGTGCTAGTCGTTGGTAGATAAGCCTTAGTTGGTTCAAATCCTCGCCAGATGGGGGAATTGGAGCCCCACTCGATGCACCAGAGAAAGCACCTAAAATCCAAATAATTCTCAAAAATATTGACAGTTTTATGAAAATATAGTCGAAAATTTTTGAAGTTAAACTGATTGATAAAACATGAAGGTAAGTCAGCATGTAACTTGGGTAACCCAAGCAAAGAAACATAACAAAGCATGTGGCGAGCACATGTCACTGAATAAAAAACTAAGGTAAGGATTTCTAAGCCAAACAAAATGCAGCATCTCAATTGTTTTAAGAGTTCTTGAGGGAAAATACAAAGGTTATCACACCTGATTATTAACTAGTCTACATTATAATAATAATAATTCCTTTTGTCGTTCAATCTCTAAAAGAATGTTTCTCAGTCCCGTTTCTAGACAAACTTTTATTTTTAGTAAAAATTTTCAGCGAGTTTGAATACGCCTTGTAACATTTGAAAAAAAGAGGCCTTGTCTTCTTCATGGCTTTTTCAGGCAAAGTCACCCATGTTTTTTACTTTTTCTCTTAGCCTTTGTCTTCCTTGGTGATTTTAAAGCCTAAAAAAGGCAAAGCTATCATGTCTAAAGTGGTTTTTCTCCACAAAAAATTCAAATCTGGTGAACAAAAAGCTATTTTCACTCAACTGGCTCTCATCAAAACACAATAATATGATACACCTTGATTAAGTTTATTGTTTTTTAGCCACCATAACTAAAATCATTCCATGAAATAATAACTATTTTTTCAAAACTTGAAAAAAAAAGTCAAATTTTTGGTTTGTAAATTATTAGCAACATTCGTTAGGACCCTACAGTTCTACATCAAAATATAAATTATGTGAATCGATCACTAGATAAATTTGAATACAGCTCATAGAATTTATGAGAAAAAAAATTGAAAAAAATCCTACTGATAACAATATTTGAATAACTATATTTAATGTTTTGGTAACCATAGCTAACAAAATGGTAATGACAGTTTCTAAAATTTGACTAATATTACGATTTTAAACTTACAACATTCGTAAGAAACCTACAACTCGACTATATCATAATACATCAGAATGCATTAGCAGTAGATCACTCGATCTACTTATCAAGTCTATCAAAATCTTTTTGTAGTCTAGGAAAATTGTGAGAAAAGTGGTCAATCTCAAACAAATTACTATACAAATGGTTATTTCCCTACCCGACCCAAAAATATGAGCTGATTCATAATAAGGAAAATTCACCATTCTAGCTCTTTCATTAACTTGAATTTTTTTTTAGGTTGGATGTTGAGGCCATTTCTGGCCTCATTCGTAGAAATATTGTCATTTCTACGATGCATTCGTAGAAATTCGTAAGAAACATTACGAAACATTCATAGAAATATGTCATTTCTGCGCTCTTTTCTTTGCTCAACATAATAATAAACTAAAACTCTAATCCCACAATAAAAATACCAAGCAATATTTGTAATCTTTTCTATAATACAAAAAAAACTGATTACTTTTCAGTTTCAATAGACTAGAAGCCCAATCATAATGAGATTTTATTAACACCGAAATTCAGACCGTTCCAAAACCCAGTATTAGCGAATGCTAGTGATCAGATTTTACCAACCAAATTCAATAATTTAAAATCTGAAATCAATTAATACCGTAATTATCCCATATATTTGCCTCGATCAAAGATAGTCTTTGTGTCTTGTGTCGTACAAACTTTTTTGAGCTCTGACTACCACCTCCCTATATTTACTTCTGTTTTATTCCACTTATTATATTTGTTATCCAGGTTCAAATCGACTGAACTTCAGTTTTGGTTCGATCCAGTTTGGACGCTAGCCAAATCTCTATTGTAAATGGGTTCGTTTCAATTAATTCAAGGAATTAGCGCCAGCTAAATCTAGATACTAAAAAAACCTCATTAGGGGTGGGCGTAAAAAAATCACCTTTAAATTAGAGAGAATTTTTTATAATTTTAAAGCGTAAATTCAAAAACGTCATGAAACTATTAGAGAAAATTGAAATATTAAAAAAAAATAAAACCGAACAACGATGCCTACGTACTAAAAACGACAGAAAAAGAAGGATTGAAAAAAAAAAAAAAAATAGATTTGAAAATATAGAAACTGGGACACTGTCATCAAAAAAGGCGAGACAGATCAATTACGTAATGTGCTTAGTCCCGTGCGTTGGTCCAAAATAGCCAACTATTCTGCGGTTTTACTCTAAAATATACCTGACAGTCATTTGAACTTGTAAAGGGGTCATTTTTTGTAATTGCAGGCTTTGAAGGAGGAGGGGTGACAAGGCCATCTCCTTCAAGTACTACATCCATTGAGTCAATTCTACCTAAGACTTTCCTCAAAATAACTGGCCCTATAAGACTATTAAATAAAAAAAAACAGTTTCCTTAATTAAAAGTAAGGAGCGACATTAAAACTTAAAGCGAACAGAAATTATTCCGTATATGAAAGAGGCTGTCCTATGCTCCACATCTCTACTATTTAAATTAAATTTTGACTTTTTGTCGCAACTCTACTTAAGAAAAAAAAAACTTTAGCGTAAAGAGCGCAGCCTTCATGTCGCTCCTTACTTTCAGTTTAAAAAATCTTTTTTTTTATTTAATTTCGGAACATTTTTGCATTATTGCATGTTTTAAATTTGGCTCACCGTACACGAATAATTAAAACAAAATTTGCATTTTAATTTTACTTTTTAAAGACTAATAATAACCTTACATTAAACTAAGTTTGATTTTTGTTTCAGTTGTTTAAGATTGACTCCTGAATCAAAAATGTTATTTAATTAGAATAATAGCCTCTTTTAAAAGTTAAAAAAGAAACTTTAGCGTAAGAGCGAGTTTATGACGAGAGACAAACCATCTCATATATGTAATATTTTCTGTTCGTTTTAAGTTTTAATGTTGCTTCTTACTTTCATTTATAAAATTCGTTTTTTTTATTTAATTGCTGATCGTTTTTTAAATAATATCCGGAAACCCAGCTCCCCCTCTATGAAGGAAAATTCCCTTCCCCACGAGAAATTCCTTCATGGAAAGATTCTCTCATGTAACTTAAATTAACGATATTTGCGGAACTAATTTTGTAAGGCATAGTAACATAAAGGCCAAAGATGTCGAAACTATCTTCGTGAAAATGAGAGTCGCAAGTTGAGTAATTCTCAAATGAATGAAAGAAAAGATATTTTAAAGATATACGTAATAATTTATATTCGTCTTAAGTTTTAATGTTATTCCTGAAGTCCCATTTTATTCCTTTACAACTTTCAGTTGAAAAAAACTTTGTTTTTTTTTTAATTTAATAACAACCACAAGCCGAACACACACAATATCTTTGGTTTATTATCACATAAAAATCATAGCTATAAAGATGCTTAAGGTAAAATTAAATGCTAAGATTGGCCGGAAAATAACACAAACAAATTATTGCTTATATCGACCATAATCGTACAAAATTTTAACTTTAGTGTAAAGAGCGAGGTATTGACGAGGTGGCGAACTTCCTTATATACGTACCATGATTGGGTTCGCCCCCTCGTGAATACCTGACTCTTTACGCCAAAGTTCGAATTTTATTCCAATTCAAGAATGACCCCTGAATCACAAAGGGCGTTTAAATAGAATAAATAGCTCTTTTGAAATTACAAAAAAAAATACTTTAGCGTAAACAGCAAGGCACTGACGAGGGGACGAACCCCCTCATACACGTAAAAATTTCTACTCGTTTGAAGTTTTGATGTTACTCCTTATTTTCAGTTGAAAAAAACTTTTCAACTGACTTAAATTTTTAATTTAATTTTTAAACTTTTTTAATTTAATTTCTGACATTTTATATAATGCTGAGATATACAGTACCCCTTTCATAGAAATTATCTTTCCCCATGGAAAGATCCTCCCACGTAACCCAATCCCCCCCAGAAAAAATCCCCTGAAAACGTCTGTATACTTACCAATAACCAATACTAGGCTATATGGAAATTATGGACTAAGTTCATAACTTATAGCCCTTCCCCCGGGGACAGTTGGGGATTAAGCCGTCATCAAAGACATAGTTATTAGAGATTTCGACGATGCTCAACAAAAAGGCTGTCTCAAAACTTTTGATCCGGTGACCTTGGAAAAAACAAGCGTGGTAGGGGGCCTAGCTGCCTTCCAATTTTTTCGTTCAATTAAAAATGTCACTAGAACTTTCAATTCCCGTTCGAATGAGCCCCCTCGCAAAATTCTAGGACCACTGGGTCGATACGATCACCCCTGGAAAAAAAACAACACAAAAACAAATAAACACGCATCCATGATCTTTCTTCTGGAATAAAAAAATATAAAATTCCCCATTTGTGCAGATAGGAGCTTGAAACCTCTGCAATAAGGTTCTCCGATACGCTGACTCTTATGATGTGGTTTTCATTAAGTTTCAATTACTTTTAGGGGGTTTTTTCCCCTTATTTTTTAAAATAAGGCAGATTTTTTCAGGCTCGTAACTTTTGATGGGCAGGACTCAACTTGATGAAACATATACTTAAGATCAGCATAAAAATACAATTCTTTGGATGTATCTATTTGTATCAAAATTCTGTTTTTAAGAGTTGGTTACTATTGAGCCGGGTCCTTACTTACAGTTCATTACCACGAACTGTTTGATAAATTTGCGAAGTAGAAGAAAAGATTCAAATGGAAAGAGCACCAGGCATCCAAGTAGAATTAATTAATTAATTAATTAAGAGTAAAATTAATGAGCTGTAGTTTTGATTGCACATTCAGATCTCCCCTCTGAGAATGATCTAAAGAACTCAACATTCCAGAATCCCTGTGATTTCAAAATAATTTTTATTCATGTTTTTAACACCCAACCTCCCAGGATGAACCTGATGATACTTAACACACAAAGGTGAGGGCCTTTGATATAAATCTATGGCTATTGAAGAAGCGCCTTTTTTTGACGTAACACCTTAAACTAGGTATCCTTTTCTCAGACAACACTGCCATTCTATGACAAACACATAAACATTCACATAATCCATTTATTTAGACAGTAAAGACAGGTACAAACGTCTAAATATATCGATCACATTTACAGCGACTGTCACCAGTGGAAATACTAAAGTATTAAAATTGAAACTAACATGATTCTACAAAACTAGGTCCTTAGATTAGGAACCTAATTGAAGGTGCTACGTCGAAAATACGTCGTATATATGGGGAATGAGACCAACCAAGCATGAACTATAAACTTAACATTTTGTTTGCAATTAGAAGACATAGAAGACTTTTCCGTATTCATTGGAAATCTGTTTTTATTAAGCAAGATTAAAGAAGTAAATTTACTTCAAGACTTTGAATGCACTTTGTCATTGAACTTTCTCTGAAATGTGTAAATATGTTAGTCTCAATTTTAATACTTTAGTATTTGTGCTGATGACAGTCGCTGTATAATTGGTCGAAATATTTAGACTTTTGTACCCGTTTTCACCGTCTAAATAAATGGATTTCTCCCCATTTGAACGTTTATGTATTTGAAGAAGGCTCAGCTTCAGACTTCACCACTTAGCCAAGATCTAAAATATTCAAGTACTACTTTTTCTGTTGGAGCTTTTTTAATCTAAACATTAATATTATTTTTTTTGAACCTTTAAAGTCTTAATAATCAGCCCAAAGGATGTAAAAGGATTAAGAATTACTAAAGCAAAACTTGAGCTATCTGTAATTATAGGAGGGAGCCTCTGTGCCCTGCCCTCCCCTCTTTCAAGTGTTTGTGTTTCCCTCACAATTTACCTCTGTCTACATTATTTTATAATTTATATACCCCCTCCCTTTAACAGACAACCCTACATGCATGCATGTGATTTAGTAAAGTAATTTCAGAAGATTAGCTGTAAAAGAACAACTTAAAATAGTTAGTGGTGATAATGACAAATTAAAGTACAATCCAAAACTGAGTATTACCTGAACCGACGACAAAAACAAGCTCTGAAACAACAGATCAAGATATAAAGCCAATCATACCTGTTTGAAATGGAGCCGGAGCAACAGGCTTGGGTGCCATGACAGAAGCTTCTCTTTCAGATATTGGCAGGAACCCTGGGATATATCTTGCAAATTCATCGTAAACAGCAGCTAGCGCAGGTGATGGTGGACCGGCCTTGAGTCTTATCTCTTCAGGCATTCTTTCATTGTGATACGCCAAAAGTACTGGGTCACAATAGCGCCTACCTTCAACCTTGGCCTGTCGTCGTAGATCATAATCACCAGTTAGTCGTTTGTCTATTTCTATCAAGGCCTTATCGATAGCAGTTTTCTGGATAAATGCACATGCAAGCTCTACATTATCTTGTGCGACAACCGCTGCAGCTTGTTCGCAAGCTTCACGCTGTTGAATAGATGTTGCACGGATAGTTGCCATGAATGCGTTTTTCAAACTGCTTGTCATTGAAGTCAATAGCTGTTCACGGCATGATATCATGGCAGTACCAGCCACTAGGTGACGAGTCATTGAATGAGCACATATTCTCATCCTTTGTTCTTCTGGATCAAGAGCAAAGTCCTTTCGAATTATTTGCTCACACGTAGTTAGAGCAATCTTAAGTGACCTCTCAATAACAGGTTGTATCCATTCTTGAATGGCTCTTTCGACAGCAGGTTTAACAAATTCTTTAAGCTGCGGATTAGCTTGAAACAGCACAACATTGGTGTTGATAGTTATAAACTGCGCCAAATTAGCTGAAGTTGTTGCATTGATATCTCCATAGCAAAAACGAGGTTCTGGTATTACTACTGGAGTACCTTGGACAGGTGTAGTTGTGGCAGTACTTGTAGCCGGCTGAGCCTGATTCTGTATTGTCATTGGGGAGGGGCCAGTAGCAACAGCAGAAACTGCAGCAGCAACGCTTTCTTCTTCAGCTTGTAACTGTACAGAAGGCGTATCACGGGCTTTGACAGGAGTTACCCCTTCAACTCTATGGATTGGAGATGATAGCTGTGGCTCTAATCTGGCTAATCTTTCTGGATCTTTTAAAATATTGCCAGGCTTTAGGTCATTAACATCAACTCCCAACGTCTTACAAAGAACTTCAATTTCAAATTTGAGGTTTAGTTTCAATTCGTGTTCTTGATGAAGCTCTGCGAGAGCATTCATGATAGCTATAGTCCATGGACAGGGAATACGAAATACTCTACTTTTGGCACAAGCTTCAACAACTTTGGCAACAAAAGGAATAACATACAAAAGTTCTTGCTGACCTCTATGATATGCTTCAACTATCAGTGACTTCATATCAATTTCATGCAACAGTATAGGCTTATTTTTCCCAAGGGTTAGTAATCCAAGCCAATGTCCTAAATTTTTAAGCAAAGTTCGATCCGAAAAATTGGCAATGCTTTTATCACTTTTCAAAAGGACCTTAATGTTCCGGAAAGTTTCTCTGACAACATTAGCATGAAGTTCACCTATTTTTAGTGTGTCTAAGAAATTTGAATACAAGTTGTGAAAGTTGAATTCGATAGAGACTCGTTTCATAACCAAATAATGGGCAATCCAGAGGTAAAAATCTTCACTGATCAACTCCTTAAATTCATCACATTTCTGTGGCAAATTAACAATTGACAAATTATTAAAAATAAATCCGATCTTATCTTGAATTGTTTCACTAGGTAAAACCATGTCTCTTTCGTCTCGTTCTGAAGCAGATAATAGAGTATCAATATTTGTGGCATTTGCTATTGAGGGACGGCCAGATACAACTGAAGAAACAGTGGCTTTAGCCACAACAGATGGGGCTGATGTAGTTGAAACTGTTGCTAGTCGATTTGCAGATGGTAAACCCCCTTGGGTAGCAGATGGTGGCTCCATGGACCGAGTTCCATACTCAATATAGTCAGCCAAGTGTGAAGGAAATTCATGAAAGTGTGCAATACTAGTCAGATGTTGGCAGTACTGAGGGTATTCTTTTAGCCGTCCTTTGAAACGCTCTAAGGCAGTTGTACCAAAAAAGTGCATTTTTGATCCAGGGGGTTTTCTAAGTGCATCAAGAACATAGCGAAGGGCTATTCCTAATGCCATATAGGTGACTAAGCCATGTTCGATTATACCACCAAAGAGTTGAGCAGTTACATTGAGTTCTTTCTCAGGATATTGGGGAAAAAATCTATATTCTTCAAAAAGATTTTTCAGCATACAGCTGAACACTTCACGCTCCCGCTTTACTGGCGATTCTTGAAAGCGCTTGAGCATTTCTAGTGCCTCTTCAATTGCAAGGGGAGCCAAACTGGCATGAGCAGCTTGACTATATATCCGCTGAAAATAACTAGTTGCTTCAGCATCTATGTCCTTAGAAACAGACTGAGATGCTTCTGGAAATAAAGAGCCAGTAGTAATATCACTCTGTCGGGTTCTGTCAGGCACACTTCCTTGAGGAGCCAGACTAAATCGAAAACCAGACACAGATGAGGCAGAAAGGGAGTTACCACCTGCTATAGTACTTGATGGTATGCTTGATCCTAAACTAGGCATTCCCAAGCCAAGACCAAAATGGGAAGTACTTGATGGCGTCATTTGGCTAAGTGCACTTGAAGAACTGAAATGACCTGAGTTGAATATCTTAGCTGGGGAATTTTGGATAGTGGGACCTCCAAGGCCTCCTAGACCTAGAGATGAGGACATACTAGTCCCTATAGAAAGATTGCTCATGCCAGATGAAAGGCCTGGTGCAGGATCAATCATACCACTTGGCATGAATTGATTTCCAAATCCAGAACTACTCCAGGTTGTATCCATGCCACCTCTGAACGGTTTACTCAGGCCTTGTGCTGCTTGTTGTTGCTGGGCTCTTGCTCTTTGAAGCAACATATTACAGCTTGTATTCATAGAAACAATTGTCTCTGATAACTCTTGGCTTACTTGAGCAGCACAAGATTGGAGGCAGTTCAAAATTGTAACTAGAGTCTCCACAGGGAAATAAGATGACTTGGCTCCAATTTCATCTTTATTCAGGGTTAGGTGAGGTATTCTTCTCTGCACAGATTTAACAAGAGCCACAACAAATGGTTCACCATGCTCTCTAATTTTGTCAGTAATCCACTTATCAAGCTTCAAGTATTCTCGCCTCGCTGCTAAACAAGCAAGGTCAATTATGAAAGCATAGAACTGTGCATTCAACAAAACTGAAAGTCCTTTTAGATCTTGTGCAACATCTAGAATTCTAGATAACCTTGATTGATCAAAATCCCCTCTTACATACCAGTCTGCCATGGCTGCAATCACAAGAGACTTGATACTGGCAGTCTGTGCATGCCATGCATGGTGCAATATCACTCCTCCATTTGGATGATTACCCAGAAAGATTGGAATAAGATTTGCAATTAATTCTTGTCGCATTTGGGTCATGGGAGATAAAAGTTGAATCAAACCCAAAACCAGCACATCTGGACAATGTTGTACTGGAACTTTAACTAATTCTTGAACTGCACTATATTGCCCATTTTCAGCTAAGAAAAGAAGAATTTCAAGCAGCTCTGCTGACTTCCACTGACTGAGTTCTTTATTATCACCATCATTTAATATCTTAAGAATATCAGTAGAAACTGGTGTATGGGGCAATTCAACAAGAGACACAATGTCAGGGTTTTTGACCACTTGAGTAATTAATGACATTTGACTGTCTGAATACTTCCATCGCCTGTACAAGAATTGGGCAAATACTTGCTCAATAGGCTGACCTTTGCTTTTCAAGCCAGCATTCAATGCAGTTGTAAGAAACACCAAAGCTGACCGACTGTATACTTGAAAGCCAGGGTGGTCTAGCTCAAGAACAACTTCTTCCCACTGTAATTTCGGGCATATCTCAACCAGGGCTTGGACAAAGTTCTCTGCATTCCAGGTTTGGCCAGAGTCATTTGGCAGCTTTTCTTTTCCGTCTGCTCCCCATAGGCCTTTACTGTCAAGACCAACTAAAGTTCTCATCATTGCTGACAAAGTTCTGGAAACTTGAGAAGGTGTCATCTCCTGTGACAAGCTCCTCAAGTGTGCTTTGCATTCTTCAACTGAGGCGGTAAACGAATATCCAATTTCAATAACAAGATCACTAAGAGAACCGTCTAGAGGATTTTTGAACACTGTCCCTTCAGTTGCCATTTTTAAAGCACATTCAGGAAGAAATTCAACAGGTACTTCTATAACACTTTGATCAATAGGTTTGGCAAAGTTGATTGCTTTCACTAAACTTGGGGCTGCTTGTATCAAGTTCTTTACAAACACTTTATCTTTCTCACTAGCCTCGTTCCCAGTGTTGCCTTTTCTCAAAACTTTGATAACTCCTGCTGGTGTTTCAAACTCTAAATTCAAGTCTTTTTTACCATCACTATCAGATCGTTCATCACACAAATAATCTGTATACGTCAGAAAAAGTGAAACAGTGTCCGACACTAGGGGCATAGTTTATCTGGAGGGTCATTGAAAATTACAATACACTTTAACCCCATGTAAAATATTCACTGGCATTCAATTTTCAATGTCACAAATAACAGCCAGCAATAATAGTAGCTTCCGGAAGATGATAGCTCTGGAAAAAAAAAACGAATGTTAGTGGCAAGTAAAGGAAGCAGTAGAGACAAAAACAAGGAAAACAAATAGTAGAATCTGTATAAAAATAGACAAACAAAACAATAATGGCACGTCTAAAGACAGTAGGATCAGGGGGAGGTTCTCTCTCTTCTAGGAAGAAACTTCTGATCCACCTCCCCACTAAACATATGAGCTGTGTGCATGTTTGTGTCATATTCCTGTTTTTTTTTAATAAAAAACAATCAGACCATGTTTCCTTGGAAGGAACTTGCTTTGTTAAGTTCAAAATACTTATGGTGATTCATTGAAGAGTCTTTATGGGGTAGATATCAGATGCCTCAAAAAGATGGGCAATCACTTAATCCAATGGACAGAACAAAATTATCACCATCAAGGAAATGTAAATTTTGAACTCGTTATTTTTCCTTCTGTCAACAACTAAGAGATAGAATAATAATTAATTAGAACAATGTTGTATTTAGACTCTTCCACATTACTTTGTTTTTATTTTAATATATTTTTTCAATGAGAACACACAAAAAAAGAATTTTTTCATTGAAAATGTCTCAATAAATGTTTTTCAAAATTTAGGCAGGTACCCACCCTTCTACCAATTGATGCCACAACAACTGTTGCAAAACGACACACTAGGTACTACGTATATAAAAAAAAGTTTATATTTTACAAACAAACACAACCATAAGTATTATATAGTAAATAAGAACATTAAAAACTTCAGGTTACAAAAATAGATTAATTCCATCGTTTGTAGACCACTGCAAAGATTAATTAGAAACATATCCCTTTTTTTGTCTCTCTCTCTCTCTCTGTTTTTTCTACATTCTTCTTGTGTAGGCCTCGTTGACTACTTTTTACAAATAGATTCTTCCATCTTCTATATTATCGATTTATTATAAATTTACGAAGTCCTTTGAAATCAGAATTATGATCCAAATGCAAAGAATTTGTAAAGTACTAATCCGACACCACTCCAACTTTTACAAAATCCCGAAACAAAGATACCAACAGCCACAGAACACAAGTTTAGCCTGGGCATGTAATAAAAAAAAAAAATATTTATAAATACAAACAAATGACTATGTCCTTTGGTTTTTGAAATTTAGTTTTTCTCTTTTATCTCATAAAGTTGGCGTTTTCATGCATATTTTTGAAAAACTATATGCTCAACTTAATGAAATATTACTTCAAATAAGCCTTTTCTTAATGAAACACTTGTGGTGAAATTGTCCAGGTTTTGACATTTCCTAAAGCCCCAATGTTTGACTCGTAAATATTATTTACACGCACGTCTCATCTATAAGATCAGTGAAAACGTAACTGATGAAACCAAATTAAAGACCACAAATTACACGCAAGCCGGTATCCAGGGTTTTTGTTCTGGGGAGGGGTTGTAAAAAGAATTAATTTGTCTCATTTTTGTTACGTTTTTAAGAGTCGGATAAGATTCCGGGGACGGGATTCAAACCCCTCAACCCCTCCCCTGGATACGGCCTTGATTACATGTTTATTATGCATCAGTCATCTATTATATCTAATCAGAACATTAAACCAATATTTTCCAGTCAGTTTGTAATCTTCACGGCTTTTATTTTGTGAATATAAAAATACTTATTCAAATTTATATAAAAAAACAAAATATACATATTTTTATATTTATATATAAATACTGATATCAAAATATAAAATATAAAAAATACTGAAAAGTATATTGCCTATCTAATCCAGGGTATCAAAGGCCAATCCAAGGATAAATGTTTAAGTTATGCATTTTTTCACTGAAGTTTTGGATGGGATTGATAGTAGCCAGAATTCGTTATTTCCAAGGGACATAACCATCTTTCTTTTTACTAAACGAAAGCGTTTTATCTAGTAGGAATCAAGCCGAGACAAGTGCAATATAAGAAAAATATTATCTTAAACAATATTAAACTGCATAGAATACAAGGAGTTCTTCGCCATTGTTATTTCCGCCGATCTTCAAAGAACAAATATAGAATTTTGAAATACTAAAAAATCTGGACCCCCTCCTTCTATCAAGTTAAGTTGGACGGATTTTTTTTGCCATGGCATTAAATTACTTAATTGTTGTTTTTGGTAGTTTTTCATGATTAGAAAAGCTAACCACCCCAATGGAAAAACGAGGGCTTATGTGTACAATTTTATTGTGTTTAATCTCTCTGTTTCTCTCTCTCTCCATCACAAATTAATTATCTCTATATTATAGGAGCTTATAATCTATTATCATATTTCATTTCTACTGTGCTTTATAAAACACATTTCTTAGAATTTGATCAGGCTGTCCTGTAAACTTCTGTTAGGTCATATGCTAAAAAGCAGGACGTCAAACCAAGGGCGAATCCAGGATTTTTGTCCGGGGGAGGAAGGATTACAAAAAAAACCATCAATTTTTTCATTTTTATGATTCGGACAATATTTTTTTTGAGGGGGGGGGGGGGGGGGGGTTAAGCTCAGTCCGTTCCCCTTTCACCCTTGATAGGCCTTGCGTTTAACTTCAACATTACTTCTTCTAGTAAAATGTAGTTTTATTCCAGCATATTCCATGTATCAGCCGTTTGTTCGCAGGCTTTCAAAATTGTAATGTTACGCATATACATCAGAGGAAGCGTCATAGACGGAATGGATATTAAATGCAACATTTAGACTCATTCTGAATGAAACAACCCAGAACAACCAATTTTGAATGAAGCAGCCCAGAACAACCCATTTTGAATGAAACAACCCAGAACAGCCCATTTTGAATGAAACAACCCATTTTGAATGAAACAACCCATTTTGAATGAAACAACCCAGAACAACCCATTTTGAATGAAACAACCCAGAACAACCCCTTTTGAATGAAACAACCCAGAACAACCCATTTTGAATGAAACAACCCAGAACAACCCATTTTGAATGAAACAACCCAGAACAACCCATTTTGAATGAAACAACCCAGAACAACCCATTTTGAATGAAACAACCCAGAACAACTTTTGAATGAAACAACCCAGAACAACCCATTTTGAATGAAACAACCCAGAACAACCCATTTTGAATGAAACAACCCAGAACAATTTTGAATGAAACAACCCAGAACAACCCATTTTGAATGAAACAACCCAGAACAACCCATTTTGAATGAAACAACCCAGAACAAAAGCTTGACAGTCTGCTTCTGTTAAAAAAAGGAGAAAGCCCTGTCAAGAAATAACTTTAGTCTTATTGTTGTTAATTTCACCTAGGGCAAATTTACACCTTTTAAAATAAAAGCCAAAGCTAGAAACAAAAAAGAACAATCCAAATTGTGTTCTGATGGATGGAAGGGAGCCCAGCTGTTACTAGCTTTTTTAAAACACAAAACTATGCTACAGAAAAAAAGTAATGTAAAATTGCTGCTAAGTTACTCCAAGATTGTATCATGTGCGTCTACAGAGAGAGGATAGGGCCACAAAAGTGACCCTCAAACCCAAAATCTTGGGAGTTTTGTTTTCCCCTATGCTTTCCTACATCTTCCACACCATTCGCCTATTATTGGATTCCCCCCATCCCCAAAAGAAAATACTTCATACGTTCCCCTCTTGTACGTTATTAAACTTCCAGAAAAATTTATTCACAATTTCGCTTACGCTCATTTATCATCAACTCAGTTTAGCTTTAAAATGTTACATTATTATGACAGTTAATCCGAAAAACAAAACAATAGATGCATGGAAATACTATTGAGAAATACCAGTTCCCTGCTATTACAACTTAGATTTATAGGCATTAGTTAATGAGCAGTAATAACAGATGAAAGCGTCTTAAGGCAGTCATATAGCACAAAACTCACCAAATCACTGAACCCCTCCCCCCAACTCCCCCAAAGAGAGCGAATCTAGTACGGCTACGTCAATCACGTATCAAGGACATTTTCTCATTCTATCCACCAAGCTTACTCACGATTCATCCACTCAAAGTGTTTTCCAAGATTTTCCCCTCCAACTCCGCCCAATATCAAAAGATCTGGTCGGGATTTGAAATAAGAGCTCTGAAACATGAATTCCTTCTAAATATCAAATTTCATTAAGATCTGATCACCTATTCGTAAGATAAAAATACCCCAATTTTTACGTTTTCCCATAATTCCGGTTTCCCCCTCCACCCCTCCCCCCAATGTCACAGGATCTGGTCGGAATTTAAAATTACAGCTTTAAAGCACAAGATCCTTCTAAATATCAAATTTCATTAAGATCTGGTCACCCTTTCGTAAGTTACAAATACCTCAATTTTCAAAATTACCCCCCCCCCAACTCCACCAAAGAGAACAGATCCAGTCCGGTTATGTCAGTCACGTATCTTAGACAGGTTTTTATTCTTCCCATCCAGTTTCATCCTGATCTCTCCGCTTTAAGTATTTTCTAAGATTTCCCCCCCCCCCAAAGACGCTGGATCCGGTTGAGATTCAAAACAAGAAATCTGAGTTACGAGGTTCTTCTAAATATGAAGTTTCATAAAGATCCGATCACTCCTTCGTAAGTTAAAAATACGTCATTTTTCTAACTTTTCAGAGTTAACCCCCCCCCCCAATAGAGCGGATCCGTTCCAATTATATAAATCACGTATTTAAGACTTCTGCTTATTTTTCCCACCAAGTTTCATCCCGATCCCTCCAATCTGAGCGTTTTCCATGATTTTAGGTTCCCCTACCCCAAACTCACCCCAATGTCACCAGATTTGGTCGAGATTTAAAGTAAGAGCTTTGAGACACGATATCTTTCTAAATACCAAATTTCATTGAGATCCGATCACCCGTTTGTAAGTTAAAAATACCACCTTTTTTTCTAATTTTTCACAATTAACCCCCCCCCCCAACTACCCTAAAGAGATCGGATCCGTTCCGGTTATGCCAATCATGTACCTAGGACTTGTGCTTATTTTTCCCACCAAGTTTCATTCCGATCCCTCCACTCTAAGTGTTTTTCAAGATTTTAGGTTTCCCCCACCCAATTCCCTCCCAATGTCATCAGATCCGGTCGGGATTTAAAATAAGAGCTCTGAGACACGATATCCTTCTAAATATCAAATTTCATTGAGATCCGATCACCCGTTCATAAGTTAAAAATACCTCATTTTTTCCATTTTTTCAGAATGAACCCCCACCCCAACTACTCCAAAGAGAGCGGATCCGTTCCGGTTGTGTCAATCATATATCTAGGACTTGTGCTTATTTTCCCACCAAGTTTCATTCTGATCCCTCCACTCTAAGTGTTTTCCAAGATTTTAGGTTTCCCCCTCCCAATCCCCCCCCAATGTCACCAGATCCGGTCGGTATTTAAAATAAC
Organism: Artemia franciscana; assembly: GCF_032884065.1. NCBI lineage: Eukaryota > Metazoa > Arthropoda > Branchiopoda > Anostraca > Artemiidae > Artemia > Artemia franciscana. The sequence goes on from NC_088881.1 coordinate 7,035,716, forward strand.
AGGTCTGAGACATGATATCCTTCCAAACATCAAATTTCATTAAGATCTGATCCACCGTTTGTAAGTTAAAAATACTTCAATTTTTCTTTTTTTTCGAATTAACGGGCTCCCCACTCCTCCCCAGATGGTCAAATCGGGAACACGACTATTTCTAATTTAATATGGTTTGGCCCCTGATACGCCTGCCAAATTTCATCGTCCTAGCTTACTTGGAAGTGTCTAAAGTAGAAAAACAGGGACCGACAGAATTTGCAATTGCTTTATGTCACTTGATTAATACCAAGTGCCATAAAAAGTACGAGAAACATAACAATTAAACCACTGAGTTCACCATAGTTGAGAACCCTTCACTGATGGTTTGAAGTTTCCCATCGTGGTTACAGTATTAGCAAAAACGTAGTAAAGAGTAAATCGTGGCCTATGCTAACCGTAGTTTTTAAAACCTGTTTTTGTTGATATTGTAAAGTAAAAAAAAAAAAAAAAAAAAAAAAAAAAAAAAAAAATCCCGACTGGCAATAATTCGAAAATAGCAAGTACCATACCATAGACTAATAACTTTTAATTACAAAATAATTTACTGAAAAATTTCAAAAGGAGCCCGAAACTCCTCAAGCACAACATGACATCAAATCAAAATTTCAAAATGACCATCAACAGTAAACTTGCTGAAAAAGAGGCTTACTGCCCCCCCCCCCTTGAAAAAAAAAAATCAAAGCACAAAACTATATAGGATTTTCTGTAATATGGGTGACAACTCTATGCCTACTGCATAACTATTTTAGGTGTAAAATAAAAAAGATCACATTCATATGTTCACCTACAAAAAAGCAGGAATGATATGGGATCTCCTATACAAAAAAAATGATTAATAAACCCCTCTTAAAAACCATAAAAATGATGACCAATTTTTTTTTATATTTAATACTCCCCCCACTTTAGAAATATTTAATAGGCGCATTATTTTTGAGGACAGTCATTCAGGATTGATTGCAGCATTGCTGCACTCATATTAAGCCTGGATTTACAAAAAAAAAAAAAAAAAAAAAAACAGAGGCTGAGAAAAGGAGACAGGAAGGAAACACAGCCTTTCTATATTTCATAATTTAGTGATATTATTGATAACATATTTTCTGGATTTTATCAACTTGAAACTGGATTTGTTCCAGTTTCAATTTAAGTGTACCAAGCCGTTTCTTAGGTAACCCTAGTTGAGAAGCAGAAGAGGGGCAGTTCCTTGCTACAAGTGCTTTTGTACCTGCCAAGAGTGTCTCCCTTAAACTGCAGGGATCAGGTGGAAAAGGGGCTGACACTTCCCCTGTCTTTTGGGGTTTGTCCCAGGATGCTGCCAGATGGACTAGTACAGAATACTGTGCTGAATTTTGCCATAAGGGCGAGATCAAAAGGAAATACCAACGCCAATATCATTAAAACTGGCAGAAGATATGGTAAACAAAGTGAAAAAATTATTATGTCTATGGCACTGTATGCTACTTGGCAAACCAAGAGGCAAAAAGTTGCTGACACTTTTGTGGACATTTTGAAAGTTCTGACTATTGTGATAAGAATTTAGTGACCCAAACAAAGTTTGTTATATATGAACCAGATGAAGTCCCTACAATTGTTGGCGAGGCAAGTGCTATGCTAACCCTCAAACCATCTTTGGCTGTTGTTTTCAAAACGCCAAAATCTCTTGATAACCCTGATGCTTATAAGTAACTTTTGGAACACATTTGCCCCAACTCAGCAGGAATGAGTGAGCTAAGAAAGTTGAAACAGGACTGGAGATTGTATATCAAATCTAAATCTTCTACTGAGAAAATTGTTGAGAAAATGAAAGCTATTAAGCCAGACGTTGCTACTGTTCACAAGGAGAAACTGTTTATTGCAATCCTTAAGCAGGTTCCACCTAACATGACTCATACTGATGTAGAATCCCTTGTTTCAAGTGAATTAATGGTAGTAGATATGCCAAGTCAAATACTGTCTTGTTTACCACTTTCCTCATGGGTTGAGCATTACAAAAAAGAATTTTATGATCCAGGTCCACATCTGCAAAATAGTTACAAAGTGAAACTCCAAGATATTTTTTTTAGCATTCTTCTAGTCTGGGAATGATTATTACAAAGAGCCTGATTATTTCTGCAATTGGTAAACTGAAAAAAAAAGGTCAAGAGGATTTGATAGAATTTCTGTACAGCATTTGTTGCTGTGTGGTCAACTGTTTATAAAACAATTAGTGCTCCTTTGCCAAATGATATATCTGCTTTTGTTAATGCAGAAAAACATGGTGAAAGTATTGCTTTAGCTGCCCATGATGGAAGATGTGCATTTGATTTACTTCTCCACAAGATCATATTTGATTTGGGTTTGGCTGGTGTTGACCCCTGCATCTAAGCCCCACTGGCTGACATGTATGAAAATCTGAAAGTGGAACTTAGGTTCACTCTATTTAATAACAGTATTGTAAAGCCACAATCAAAGTCACTTATGACTTATATTCTGCATGGTATTGATCAGTCAGAGAGCGCTAAATTTTGATGCTTGTTGTTCTTTTTTGCAATTAAGAAAAACAGGACCTTTTCAAAGACTTTTTTAAAGTCTTTGAAAAGACTTTGGAAAGAGAAACTTTTTCTTTGCCATCAACATCAGCAAAATCATTATGTTTATTTTTTTCTCTCTTTTTCTTTCTTTCTTTCTTTTTTCTGCTATAATTATAAAGGAATATAAGACTCTTGGTTTTCATTTAAGAAACACAATAACACAGATCAAGAGGAAAAGAAGAAATAATGAAATCACATGGCTTGTGAGAAGTATGAGTACTCAAGCTGTCTGTTCCCAGCAGTTTAAGGCCTGTAGGCTGGCTGTTTTTACAAAAAAAAAGTTGTTTTTAACAAATAAGAAATTCCAGGACCAAAAACATTCCCTAGGAATATTTCTCATTTTCAGAGCTTAAAATACTGTATGCAAGACATGTCTACCAAGGGCTTTCTGAATTCAGGCAAAAAATATTTTATCTCAATTTAGACTTTTCAATTTCTAAAAGTACAATTTGTATTATTTGAGCAGAATTTATAAGCCACATCATTTTTTTTTTACCTATATCCCACTATAATTTTAATGATCTTCAAACTTTATGATTTTTTTTAGCTTTCCTGAGCTTTGTTTAGGCAGAAGATCTTTTTTGTGATGTTTGACCTTTATAACACAAAAGTTTTCAAGGGAAGTGCCCTCTGGGGGAGAAGAAGTGGATGTAGATGCTTCATAATATCTTCCCAGGAGACCATTAAGGCTCCCAGATGCACTTAAGAAAATTTCTTTTGTATACAAGACATGTATACAAAATTTCTTGTATACAAGACATGTCTAAAAAGGGCTATCTGAATTCAGGCAAAAATATTTTATCTCAATTTAGACTTTTCAATTTTGGAAAATACAATTTGTATTATTTGAGCAGAATTTATAAGCCACATCATTTTTTTTTTACCTATATCCCACTATAATTTTAAAGATCTTTAAACTTTATGATTTTTTTAGCTTTCCTGAGCTTTGTTTAGGCAGAAGATCTATTTTGTGATGTTTGACCTTTATAACACAAAAGTTTTCAAGTGAAATGCCCTCTGGGGGAGAAGAAGTGGATGTAGATGCTTCATAATATCTTCCCAGAAGACCATTAAGGCTCCCAGATGCACTCAAGAAAATTTCTTTTGTATACAAGACATGTATACAAAACATGTCTAAAAAGGGCTATCTGGATTCAGGCAAAAAATATTTTATCTCAATTTAGACTTTTCAATTTTGGAAAATACAACTTGTATTATTTGAGCAGATATTAAGCCACATCAATTGTTGTTTTTTTTTACCTATATCCCAGTATAATTTCAAAGATCTTTAAACTTTATAATTTCTTGACCTTTCCTGAGCTTTGTTTAGGCAGAAGATCTATTTTGTAATGTTTCAGACAGTTTGTGGTAACAAACTGTAGTAAGGAGCAAACCAGCTCACTAAAAAACGGAATTTTGATATGAATATCAAAAGAATCACATTTTAATGCTGATTTTAAATATAAATTTCATCAAGTTTAGTCTTACCCATTGAAAGTTATGAGTCTGGGAAAATTTGCCTTATTTTAGAATATAGGGGGAAACACCCCTATTGAAAATGTTCTATTAAAAAAGACAAGGAATGTCTGAAGCTTCATCCACAATTGGATTATGAAAATTAGAATATGATTCAAAACAAGATGAGAATCAAACAGCTCATGTTAACAAATAGTAAGCAAGGAGTGACTCAGCATAATAGTAATCAAAACTAAAAATAATTAGAATTTCGATAGTTATAGATACACAAAAAAAAGGTTTTAATGCTGATTCCAAATATATAAAATTCATTAAGTTTAATGTAACCTATTAAAGCTAGCATCCCCAAAATCTCAAGCAGCCTTAGTCAAAATCACACCATCAGATTCAGCATATCAGAGATCCCTAGAATAGAAGTTTCAAGCTCCTATCTACAAAAATGTGGAGTCTTGTATTTTTTGCCAGAAAACACATCATGGAAGCATGTTTATTTGTTTGTTTTTTCCAAGGGTGATCATATCAACCCAGTGGTCTTAAAATGTTGCAAGAGGGCTCATTCTAACAGAAATTAAAAGTTCTAGTTCCCTTTTTAAGTGACCAAAAATATTGGAGGGTACCTAGCCCCCCTCCCATGCTCATTCTTTTCCCAAAGTCACTAGATATAAAATTCTGAGATAGCCATTTTATTCAGCATAGTCAAAAAACCTATTTTGAAAACTTATTAATAGTAAAAAAAACTATTTCTTTGGCAATGACTTACTCTCCCATAGTCCCCTTGGGAGGGGCTGCAAGTTACAAACTTTGACCAGTGTTTACATATAGTAATGGTTATTGAAAGTGCACAGATGTTCTCATGGGACTTTTTTGGTTGGAGGGGAGGGGTTTGTGCCAGGGGAACTTTCCATAGAGGAATTTATCATGTGGGAAGAGAATTTCCATGAAGGGGTGCAGGATCTCTTAGCGTTTTTTTTTTTACAATGAGAAAATAAATATGAAAAGTTTTTTCAACTGAAAGTAAGAAGCAGCATTTAAACTTGAAACAAACAGAAATTATTATGCATATGAGGGGTTCACCTCCTTGTTCTTTATGCTAAAGTAATTTTATAAATTTCAATTATTTATTCTACAGCCTTTGTGATTCAGGGGTCATTCTTAAGGAACTTGGACAAAATTTAAGCTTCAATGTAAAGAGCAAGGTATAGATGAGGGGTGAACCCTCCCATATGCATAATAAAAATATATGAATATAGGAGTTTGTTATGTAAGTCAATTTGTAAGTTACATATATTTTCACTCATAAAAAACTTCTGTAAAAAAAATAAAAGTTCTAGTCACCTTTTTAAGTAACCAAAAAATTGAAGAGTAACAAGGCCTACTCTCCTGCTCCTTTTTTCTCAAAATCATTTAATCAAAACTATGAGAAATCCATTTAGCCAAAAAAACGAATTGATATGCAAATTTTGTTTGAATTATTCATGAGCAGAGAGCCAAAATCAAACATGCATTTATTCAAAATTATTCAGAAATGAAAAAAAAGTGTTTTTGACTGAAAGTAAGGAATTACATTAAAACTTAAAATGAACAGAAATTATGAAAGTGGCTGTTCCCCCTCAATGCCCCACTCTTTATGCTAATGTGTTTTAATGTTTCAAAAAGTAGAGTTGAGAGAAAGAGTCAAACTTTAGCATAAAGAGCAGGGCATTGAGGAGAGAACAGCCCAAAACATCCAAAACTTAGGTTTGGATTTTGGCATGACATGATTTTAGGCATTTATCCCCCCCCCCAGAAAATGAGGATATCCAAATTTGAATATTATATTTTTTTTATTTTATTGATAAATGCTAAGGAAAGGGAAAAGACTTCCATGTAAACCTCTGCAATTTTTGGAGCAGGAACCAGTAAATTTGACAGCCAGTTTTGTCAGTGGATCCTGGAAATTTGACACCAATTATTTCTCAGCTGTTTGACATGTTCAGTGAAGTTCTGACAGAGTCACCTCTATTTTGACAGGACCTGTTGCTGTCTGTCAAAAATTTCAACAATGATACTACAAGATATTTGCAAAAGAAATAAATCTACTTATAGAAGCCATTATCTACATTTGAATTTGGCTGAAGGAACATTTTGAGTACACCTGGTATTCCACTACATTAAAGAAGAATTTTCAACCCTTGGAATCTAGTCAACACTGTAATATTTGTTGCCATTTTCATTAATTTTATCAAGAAAAAGCTAATGTGGCTAGAATTCAGATAAGATGTATCATGATGCATTGGTGCAAAATCCCAACTTTTTTTTTGCAATAAATGTCCAAGTAACAGTCCTAAAAATTAAAAATTGTCCTAAAAAAGGTATGAAAAACATACCTTTACCATACCAAAACTGACAGAATGGAATGCTCCTTTCTTATCTTGATGTACCAGATATGGTGTCAATGTTTCCTATCATTGAAATACAAAAATACTTCAAGAGATAATGCTACAAGTCATGGCTAAGCAGAGTTATTCTGTTTTGAAGAAAAATTTTGGTAGGCTAGTGGTTCCAAATTGCATTGCCAAATCAATAGTCCCTTTACCCAATAGCCCAAATTAAATGTTTCTTATGTGTTTTAATATTTCTTGAGTTCATCAGTGTTGATTCAATTTGTTAGTATATGCATTGAAACAAAAATTAAGCCTGGGAAATATTTAGGCTAATTTGTATGGTATATTTGCAAATTGGGAGGAGGGAAGCAGATTATAAGTACCTAAAAAAATTTTAAATACAATTTGTCTAAATCTTATGAAGTAAGAACTGTCCTCTTAAATGTTTTTAGTAGGCAAACTTGATGAATATGGGGATCTTTATATGACTTTATGTTTTTGATTGTGTTCTTTCTAAATATAAAAATTGCTTTACTCAGAAATTCAATTTAAGCCCTTTAAAGACTCTCAAAGATGTTTTTTTTCTAATTAAGGCTATATTTTGTCATACCACACTCTTGTTACAACCCCTGTATCCATCAAATGTGACAAAATCTAAAGCCAGAAAACACAATGGAGATATAGGCTAAACATTGTAGTCAGTAGTAGATCTCTATTAAAAATGTGTCAACTACAATTATTCTGCCTATTATAAAGCAAGAATTGTTGTTTTTAACCTTTTCAAGTGGCAGTTCTAAGCCTAGACAGGGGGGGGGGCGGCTGTACCCTCAAGTTTTTCTGATGTTAATTATTTATATCCTTGTACTCTAATGACATAGACAGCCCCCTCAAATTATGAGGCCTAAAACCACCAGGCCTACTGCTTTTCTAACCAAACTAAGAGAAAATAATATCATGTTCAAAGGCCCATATAGGACTTGAAATCAAGTTTGAAGTAGCGCGGTTATTACATTCGGAAAGAGCATAAAAAAGTCATCAAGTGGAAGGCTTAAGTTCACCTTATTTATAGGCTGCCATGACTCCTACAGCCTAGCCTGCTTTAACACGGCTTATTTTTATGAGCAAAGAATTCTTTAGTTCATATTTCTTTGAGATAAAACGGTAAATATCCAACGTCTTACTTTCTAGGATGCTAGGATAAGTAATTCATTGACCAACAACAATCACAATTTGATGATAATGCAAAATGATTTTATTTATAGCTTGAATTAATAGATGGCGGCAATAAATTCAAATCTTTTTAATTAGATGACGTTAAATTATCATGAATTTAAAACTTAAAAATGTTTGTAACATCTCCAATGTTAATCACAGATCCAATGTTAATCACAGTAAATTAATTTTATCTTCATTTCATACAAGATTAAATACAGTGCTATATTGCTGGCTGAAACCAGGTGCCCAACTTCTAAATAGCTTGTGATTTAATTGGAAGCTACATCATTTCCCTTTATGCCGAGTCTGCTTTTCAGCAGATGAAACAATCCAGCATGTATTATTTGATTACCAGGCTCAGAGTAAGGAGACTATTGCTCTTAAGCGTTTCTGCTCCTTGGCTAAGATTCCAAATACTTATACAGCTATCCTGGATTCTAACCTGCCATGGGAAATTGATCATAAGACATTTAAGGCAGCAATTGATATCTTAAAGAAAAAAAATATTGTTTAATAATGATTCAAGCTTGAAGAATTCAATTTATCTATAGTTTTGATTGTTCAGAAGAGATCAGGAATGAGTAGGGAGAGCCGTATTGGTACTGGCTGGCCTAGTGGCCTTAAACTTCTGGGGACAGGTAGCTCAGGTACTTGCACTTCCCATAATCAATAACAGTGTATTATTGTTCATAATTGCATATATTCATTGTTTGCAGACTGGAGGATAATAACGCTTCCAGTGGCTAGTTTTTCTGAAAAAGAAGTCAAAGAGGTATAAGGACCTGTTGTTAGTCCATATACCTCTCTACAATTTTTGGAACTAGAACTGGATGTGTTTCGGGTATGTAAATGAACAAAGTCTGAATCATAGAAGAGCGTTCAAAGCTCAACTGTCTTTCAACCAGTGTTTCCTCTTCATATTTTTTAAATCCCTAAGAGGCTGGAGGGAAATCCCTAGAAATCCCCACTTTCAATACCAAAATCTCTGTAGGTTTCCCCATTTTCTGACTACTTTCCAAATTACTGGTAAAGCCTTCCTATGCTGGCTTTTAATAATATTTGTTCAAGATGACTTATTTTGCCACTCAATACCTTTACTTGTACCAAATATCTTCTTTTGATGTTTAAAACAATGCTTTGCAATTATCAACTAGTTAAGTTCCATTTTGATTTACAGATTCCAGTGCCAGATTTCGAATTCTGGACCATTTAAAGATATTTTTTTCTTTGCAATAATCTTTTCCTTCCTATTACTGTTTTTGCAACACCTCTGTATTATTTGAATTGGTACAATGTTTGGCATTAATATTATCCAACTGGTTACTTTTTCAAGCATTATATTGTTTTGACTTGTTTTAATATTTTGTTGTGCATATGTTAATATAAATATTAAAAAAAAAACTATCTGTCGACAAATCTATCAAAATATAGATAAAAATATGAATTTTAAGGATAGAAAGTTGCGCAATATGTACTTTGAGTAATACATCAAAAGTAAAAAACATATCAAAAAGAATAATGTTCACATTCATGTAATAAGGTGCAAAAAGGCGCATTCGGTGTGGGAAGACGAGTGAGAGAAATGCATTTCAATTCTGTTACGCATGACCAATCAGTGCTTAATTGGTTATGTCAGTACGTCAGTGGATATGGTGGTCAAAATAAATATTTGTTTTAAATGGTTATTTGAGAAAATTGGGGTTATATTGCTACACTGCTTATCATCCTAATGTGAACAATCTATTAGTTACCTCAGTATCCGGTTATATTGATAAAAAAAAACAATATTAAAGAAAAGTCTATTTTTAGTCAAAATCAGATTTAATACGCTCATCCTTTTTCTTCCAGTAGTAGGTGAAGCCTTGACTGTTTTCAAGTGTAACAGTAGATGCTCGTCCTAGCCAAAGCACGGAATACTTTCTTGGGCCCACTTTATACCATATTGTGTTTTCAGAAATCCACGTGGCATTTCCGTTTTAAGCTTATTCCGTTTGTCCGTCTCTAAAATTTTTAGTGCACTTGAAAACATTTCGACGGTTACGTTTCAGAAAGGAAGTGAAAGCATAAATATAACTGCCAATTTTGGATTTGCGTATGCCTCGGTTCTGGAAGTTTTCTTCCAATAAACCCAACGCTATTAGGTAACAACATCCATATTTGAATATTTTCAACATTGATGAAACTTTGCTTCCTACACTCCTGTTCAATTTTGTTTTTATACAATGATTCTTTCCAGTACTTTCGATCAAAGGGTTGGAGTGACCCAAGCCGTAGTCACTGATGTGATACGGTTGAACCATTTCTGAATATTTGTAAATATCATCATCGAAACGAGGACGATTTTCAATCTGCTGCACTGTTTCTCAGTAAAAATATTGTGCAGCTCTGACGATTTTCGGAAAGGTAACACTTAGGTCATTCAATTAAGTTAGAATGCGTTCATTGACTTCACATGGTCCTTAATCAAATCTTGGTTTAATATGGCAGTACCTTTGCAGCTTGACTGCAGGGGTCCCTTACCTAAACCTTTACCAGGTATTCTTCAAATGATTAGCAGTGTTAAAAGAATTTCGGACCCCTCTTTTCTTGACTACTATGTCAATTTAGTTACTGTTGTTGTCGTCTCCTAGAATTCTCTATCCAGCATTGGGCAAGCATTCAATCAAAATGCGCCTTCGAATTGACGGTGCAAAATATCCTTAACTCTTTTTATGGCGTCCAGACTATCATATTTTTGGATAAATGGGACGGAAAACTATTTCCGTCCCATTCTCTTTTTTTGGTTTGGAAGAGGATTTTCTATTCCCGAAATTCTAGAAATCCCTTAAAAAACCAGTAGACTTGTAAAATCCCAAAGAATCCCCAAACACCTAAAGGAAAAAGTTTGCCCCTAAAAGACTTATAAAATCCCTGTTTTAGGGGGGAAATCCCTAGAATGGAAACACTGCTTTCAACAACAAAAAATATGTTACTCTGACGGTGCTGGAGTGTCAGACACCACAATGGCGTGTGGTATGAAATTTGCTCTTAAACATTCAAACAGACTATAAAAACTAACCTTTCATCCAGTGAATTAATCGTTATAGAGCAGTTAACAGCTTTGCAACAGTTATTACTTTCTTATCCTCACTTAGGACATCAATGAGCCACTTAGAATTTGTTTTGGTGTTTTATCTTTTATTTTGATGTATTTGTTTTTAATTTTCTTCCCAAGATATTCAAAATCCCCAAAATTCATTCAAATCACTTGCAGTGACATTTATAACGAGGGCAGGACAAAACGTTTTTCGAAAATATGGAAAATACCTGAGTCGTCAAATTGATTTCGCTGATCAATAACCATGGTTAGGCATTAATTTTGCTAACCAAACCATTTTTTCCACATTCAACCCGTCTTGTCTTTAAAGCAGATCTGAGATTTTAAAAAACAGCTATTGTATAAATTGATGAATATGGTGTAAAGTGCATGTGCTATTGGCGATGACAGGATGATGGCTTACCTCTTAATGCAGAAACTATACCTTACTAGGAAACTGCTATATAGTTTTTAGAAGCAAGCACGCTAAAATAGCTTTTTTTGTCCAAGCATTATTACGCAAGTCAAACTTCAGTGCAAAAAGTAAGAGAAAGTCAAAAATTTGACTACATATCCATTCACTCGGAAAAACATACTGTAAGATGAAGGCAAAGGAAAAAGTATAAAAATATTTCCAACAGTGCCTTAATTTTCAAAAATGCTATATTATTCACACTTAAAAGTAAATTTTCAGCTCAAGTCATTTGGAAGGCAATTGCATTATGAACAAGAGCTAAGAGCTCATATGGCACTTGTGACGAGGTCGGAAGAGGTAAGAGCCAAGAGCTCATATGGTATGAGCTGTAACAAAATTCTAAGAATCAATAGATTGATTTAAAAAGAAAATCAGAAGCTTGATGCCGGTCGGGATTTAAAATAAGAGCTCTGAGTCACGATGTCCTTCTAAATATTAAAATTCATTAAGATCTGATCACCCACTTGTAAGTTATAAATACCTCATTTTTTCTAATTTTTCCTCTCCCTTTAGCCCCCCAGATGGTCGAATCTGGGAAAACGACTTTATCAGGTCAATCTGTACAGCTGCCTGACATGCCTACCAATTTTCATCATCCTAGCACGTCCAGAAGCACCAAACTCGCCAAAGCACTGAACACTGCCCCCCAAATCCCCCAAAGACAGCGAATCCAGTACGGCTACGTCAATCATGTATCTAGGACATTTGCTTATTCTATCCACCAAGCTTCATCTCGATTTCTCCACTCTAAGTGTTTTCCAAGATTTCCGATTTCCCCCCCTCCAACTCCCCCCAATGTCAACAGATCTGGTCGGGATTTGAATTAAGAGCTCTGAGACATGAATTTCTTATAAATATCAAATTTCATTAAGATCCGGTTACCCGTTCTTAAGTTAAAAATACCTCAGTTTTCTAATTTTTCCAAAGTAACACCCCCCAGCTCCTCCAAAGAGAACGTATCCGTTCCAATTATGTCAATGATGGATCTAAAACTTTTGATTATTCTTCCCATCAAGTTTCACCCCGATCTCTCCACTCTAAGCGTTTTCCAAGATTTCTTTTTCCCTCCTCTAACCCCCTATGTCCCCGGATCCAAGTCGAATCGAAAATGGAGCATCTGAGACATAAGATCCTTCTATATATTAAGTTTCATTAAGATCCGATCACCTATTCGTAAGATAAAAATACCCCAATTTTCAAGTTTTCCAAGAATTCCGGTTTCCCCCTCCAACTCCCCCCAATGTCACAGGATATGGTCGGAATTTAAAATAAAAGCTTTAAAGCACAAGATCCTTCTAAATATAAATTTCATTAAGATTTGATCACCCGTTCGTAAGTTACAAATACCTCATTTTTCTGAATTACCCCCCCCCCCCCCCCAACTATACCAAAGAGAGCGGATCCGGTCCAGCTATGTCAGCCACGTATCTTAGACTTGATTTTATTCTTCCCATCCGTCCCCTCCCCCAACTGTCCCCCAAATGACGCTGGATGCGGCTGAGATTTAAAATAAGAGATTTGAACTACGAGGTTCTTCTAAATATGAGCTTTCATGAAGATCCGATCACTCTTTCGTAAGTTAAAAATACGTCATTTTTTCTAATTTTTCAGAATTTACCCTCCTCCCCCAAATTCCCCCAAATGGAGTGGCTCCGTTCTAATTATGTCAATCACGTATCCAAGACTTCTTCTTATTTTTCACACCAAGTTTCATCCCGATCCCTCCACTCTAAGTGTTTTCCATGATTTTAGGTTCCCCCCAAACTCCCCCAATGAGCTTTGAGACACAATATCCTGCTAAATATCAAATTTCATTGAGATCCGATCACCCGTTCTTAAGTTAAAAATACCTTATTTTGTCTAATTTTTCAGAGTTAACCCTCCCACCCCAACTACCCCAAAGAGAGCTGATCTGTTCTGGCTATGTCAATCATGTATCTAGGACTTGTGCATATTTTTCCCACCAGATTTCATGCCGATCCCTCCACTCTAAGTGCTTTCCAAGATTTTAGGTTTCCCACTCCCAACTCCCTCCAATTTCACCGGATCTGGTCGTGATTTAAAATAAGAGCTCTGAGACATGATATCCTTCCAAACATCACATTTGACTAAAATCTGATCAACCATTCGTAAGTTAAAAATACTTCATTTTTTCTATTTTTTTACAAATTAACCAGCCCCCCACTCCCCCCAGATAGTCAAACAGAGAAAACGACTATTCTAATTTAATCTGGTCTGGAACCTGATACGCCTGCCGAATTTCATTGTCCTAGCTTACCTGGAAGTGCCTAAAGTAGCAAAACCGGGACCGACAGACCGACAGACCGACAGACAGACCGACAGAATTTGCGATTGCTATATGTCACTTGGTTAATACCAAGTGCCATAAAAAGCATTAATTAACAATAAACTGCATTTGTTATATTCAAAATCCATTCGGTAGTACATTATATGACTTTATCCTCAAGAGCGATGTCAAATGGGAAGGAAGACCATCTCATATAAATGATAATTTAGGTTAGTTAAACTTTGATAGAAATCGTCTACTTTGTTTGAAAACACATGTTCTGTTCTTTTTATTAAGCTCCTGTTATGTTTTAGATTTTAGGTGAAGTTGGCCAATTACCGTGTCAGTGGCAAAGGCTTATTTATCACTAAAATATACTCTCCTATAAATAGCCCTATAATCTCCTGTAAAATATACTGGCTCTATATAATAAAGCCACTACCAATTTGACTAATTTGTCTTTCGTGCATTATTAAATGAAATATAAACATTTATTAAACTGAAAGTGAGGAGCAACATAAAAAACATAGAATGAATATAAAGTGCTCTGTATATGGGAAAGCTACCCCCTCTTAAATACCTTGGTCTTCGAACTAAAGTTTTTTGTACTTTTGTACTTCGAAAAAGACTTTTATTCTAATTAGACGTTTTTTTTTTGTTTCAGGAGTTGCTCTTGAAGAACTTCCATAAAGATTCCAGTTTTATCGTAAAGAACAATGCCTCCTCAATATAGGAGAATAATTCTGTTTATATAGAATTATTCTGTTTATGAAATTATAATTCCTGTTTATAATTTCTGTTTATAATTTCAATAATTCTGTTTATGAAATTATAGAATAATTTCTGTTCGTCTGGAGTTTTAATGTCACTTCTTACTTTCAGTTAAAGAACTTTTGTTTTTGGCAAATTTCAGATGTTTTCTCAAATAATGCCGGGAAATCCACCTCCTACATCCATGGAAAATCCTTCCCCACAGAAAATTCCTCCATAGAAATTCCTCCCAAGTAAAATCCCTACACGAAAAATTCCTCCCAGACAATTCAATCCTCACTGAAAATCCCCATCGGGAAATTTACTACAGAAAATTAGGCCTAGAAAAATTCTTCTCAGCCTTCTTTCGTTCGATAAATACTTGTTTTTTACTTAATTTCTGATCGTTTTTCAAATCATGTAGAAAATCCCATCCACAGACATTTTTAGAACCCCCCCCCCTCTAATAGGAAATTTCTTCCATAGAAAATTCGCTCATGGAGAATTTCTTATGCGGGAAATTTTCTCCATAGAAAATTTCTACCGCGAACATCCCCCCAAGGAAAAATACCCCAGGACAATTACAGCCCCACTGAAAATTTTCCTCGGATAATTCTCCCAACAACATCTCTGTATGCAAAATGGGGTCAGCAAGGACAAAGTATGTCAAATAAAAAGAATTTTATATTGAAGTTCAAGCAAATTCCCGCGTGTAAAATTTTGCCTGAAAAGTTTCCCCTCGGAACGTCCCATCCCATGAAAAATTCACGTCACGGAAAGTCACACAGAATATTCCTTTCCTCCTAAACAAATCTCTGTATGCTTCCCAATGACATATACTATATGTAAACAATGGGTAAAGTCCACAACGAAGAGGCTGTAGAGAGGGATGTCGTCTCCAATGGCATAATTATTGGACCTTTCAACTATGATGAACAAAACAGCTGTCTCGATGACCGAGGGAAAAATAAGCGTGGGAGGGGGTGTAGTTGTCCTCCAGCTTGCAATAAACACACTTTCGTGATTATTCTTCTGAAAAAAAAACACAAAATTATTCAATTTTTAGATGGCCGCTTGAAACCTCTAAACTAGGTTTCTCGGATACACTGAATCTAATGGTGTGATTTTGACTAAGACTCCTTGAGATATTGGCGATGTTAGCCTCTTATTCAAAAATCAGGCAAATTCTTCAAGGCTAGTTGGCTTTAATGGATTACATTAAACGTAAATAAGTTTAAATATTTGGAATCAGCCTTAAAACCTAATTTCTTTGGTGTATTGTGCTGTTGCATTGGTGATTTCTCTTTTCATGATAATTATCAAAATTGCATTTTTTTTTTAGTTTCGGTTGCTATTACGTTGAGTCACTCCTTGCTTACTATTTGTTAACATCAGCTGCTTGATTCTCATCTTGTTTTGTATTATTACTCTAATTTTTATAAATCCATTGTGGATCCAGCTTCAGACATTCCTTTTTTTCATAGAACATTTTCTTCAATGAGTTTTCCTTAATAGTATGTTTCTTTCAAAGTAAGTTAGAAATTTTTACTGTAGTAGGGATGGTTTTTCCCCTTAGGGTCTGCTCAGAACAAATAGTTTCTACAGATAGCTGAGAAGTTCTGGCAATGAGCAAAATTATGAATTATATGGGTCGATTATGATTAAATGGGTCGATATGGGTATTTTTAGACTCTCTTATAAAATTTTTCCGACCCCAGGGTGCTCAAATTAAAATTGATTTTTCTTTCTTTTTCCGTTAGTTTGGCTGCACGAAAGGATTTTGTAATTTGTCTCATCATCAGAGACCTTCTTCCAGTTCCAAAAATTGTAGGGAGGTATATGGACTAATAACAAGTCCTTTCACCTCTTTGACTTCTTCTTCAGAAAAACTAGCTACTGGAAGCGCTATTCTCCTCCAGTCTGCGAACAATGGATATATACGATTATGAACAATAATACACTGTTATTGATTGTGGGAAGTGCGAGTACCTGAGCTACCTGTCCCCAGCAGTTTAAGGCACTAGGCCGGCTGGTACCAATACGGCTCTTCCTACTCATTCCCGCTCTCTTCTGCACAATCAAAAACTATAAATAAATCGCGTCCTATTAAAAATTGACTTCTTCAAGCTTTAATCCTTATTAAACAATATTTCTCTTCTTTAAGGTATCAATTGCTGCCTTAAATATCTTACGATCAATTTCCCATGGCAGGTTAGAGTCCAGGATAGCTGTACAAGTATTTGGAATCTTAGCCAAGGAGCAGAAACGCTTCTGGCGAACCGGATCAAACATTTATAATTTGAATTATAATTTTGCCATATTACTGATAATCCAAGTCACGAAAAACACCATCCCAATGGCAATTATGGCAGTAAGCTCATGATTTTGACACCATAACTTAAAAAAATAGATTTGCTGGAAATCTCTGGGATTCCAATTCAACAGTCGAGTTTTACAGTTCCGTTTCATCAGCTTGTTTGTCCCACCGATTATTCTGATCCTAAAACGGACGAACATTTGCTAGATATTTTCCAGAGAAATTGTCTACGGATTGTTTTGGGCACCCAGCTGACTAACCAAATTTCAAACAGTTGTACGAACAGTTTGGTTCAATCCCGCTTTCTTGGGCTACAGAAAGAAAAGGGTGAGATGGCTAGGGTATATTCTGAAGACACAATAACCGGACACAAAAAAAGAAATTAGATCCTTGACTAATCCAACTATTCTTAAAGGGACATGCGCTTGTCTTGGCGCGAGCCGCGGGAATTTATCTTTACTGTAGTGCCGAAACTTATAGTGAAACATGCAAATTTGGACAATTTTAGCACTTTAAGAGTGCACTTTTTTTTTACTGTGTTGACATTCTTGGTTTTGAAAGGCTCTACATATTTTGACGTGTTTTTCAAAGGGTCTGGGATATTTTCTTCAAGTACTTAGTCCAGGTACTTAGAATTAGTTGATAATTAGGATAAGACTAGTTCGGATTAGCTTACAACATTTTTGGAAAACTTCAGGTTTTTCAACACATGAATTGAGACAAAAGTTACCTCCACAGTTCAGTCTTATCATAGCCTACAATACAATTTTAATAGGCTTTAGATCTAGTCTAATATTATTCTTAAATTCAATATTGTGTTTTACAATATCCTACTTCTCTTAGACTTATTTCTGTCCAAGATTGACTGTGTCTGTGAATAGGATGTTGTGCTCTATTTTCTTAGACAAGAGTTTGTGTCTAAGATTATAGAATAGGCTAGGCTATTTTTTGAGATAGACTAAGGTTAAGCTTTATATTTATTGCCTTTGTTAGGCTCTATTGCTGTCTATTAGTATAGTTTGTTGCTGTAGGCTAGGCTATATGATCAAAATATTCAGGCTAATTGCATACTTATTAAGAAGTGTTTGAAGTATTCAGTGGTTAAATCATCCATTTTTTGTGTAGGCTAGTATGACTGAGATTTTACAGGGACTTAACTGCTAAAGAGGTGATTAGCTTTCTGATTAAGCTAGTAGGTATCTTTCAATAGAAAAGCCCTCAAAAAATTTGTAAAATTTCTTGTCAAATTAATTACTAGAAAGAATCTTAAAATATATAATGGGGAGTAGGATTAAGATGCAGCTGTCTTGGTTATGATTGCTGTATCATACTGGAAATAAAGGATTCAGTGCCACAAATCTAAATGAAAAAACATAATGTAATTTGAAATATAAAGTTAGAGGTAGTTTTCCCAAATATAATGAAAATTTGCACTTCAGAGCAATAAAGTCCAATGGATCTGTTTTGCTCTGTGAGTGATGATGACTGACATCTGTTACTGATCTGGATCTTGCCAGCAGTATTTCCAGTTCCTGCATGACCACTCGCTATCCAGTGACTTCTTGAAAGCTATAGGTGAGGTTGCTGACACTGTAGACTCAGAGAGGGAATTCCAGTTGCTGACAATTCTTTTGGAGAAGAAGTTTTTATGCATTCTAGTGTTCACATGACATTTAGGAAGTTTCTTTGAATGGCCTCTTGTATGGGATTGGTAGGACATATTCAGGTTGAGGAGACTAGATGTGTCATTAGAGAGTTTATGGGTAAGCAGCATGTCACCTCGTCTGTGGTGGTACACCAGAGTGGATAATTTGAGTTTTTTTAGTCTTTCATTGTAGGGGAGGTCTTTCAGCCCATTTATAACCTTGATGGCACGCCTCTGCATGCCCTCAAGAAGTCCTGTGTTGCCTTTATATTGGGGAGTGGCTATGCAGTTTCCAAAGTCAAGGTTTGTCTAATGATGACCTTATAAAATTTAAGAAAGACTTTGGGTGATCTGCTTGTAATTGATCTCTTGAGTAGGCCAAGCCCTGCATTAGATTTAGAAACCACATTCCTTATTTGGGGGTGGAACTTGAGCTGATTATCAACAAGTACACCTAAGTCCCTTTCTTCATTGTGGGTTTGAAGATCAATCCTTGTTCACTTCTCAGGATCCCACATTGAGTACACTGCGTTTTCATTCTTTGGTCCAAAGTGCAAGATGCAGCATTTGCTGATGTTGAATGACAGTAGCCACTCTTCAGCCCACTCATTGATATGGTCAAGATTGGCTTGGAGGCTTGCGCTGTGTGCTGAACCAAAAAGCTTAGAATCATTGGCAAATAGTGTGATATTATTGCTGACCCTGGTAACTAAATCATTGATGTAAATCAAGAAGAGGGTTGGACCAAGGACTGTACCTTGTGGAACACCACTGATGATATTACAAGGTTTGGAGTATATCTTCTGACCACCTGATCCAAACAGTCTGACCCTTTGTGTGCGTTTAGTGAGAAAACACATAAGCCAATCAACTGTTATCTGATTCAGGCCTGCAGAGAGAAGCTTTATGCAAAGCCTTCTGTGGGGGACCTTGTCAAATGCTTTGGCTAAATCAAGGAGAATCAGGTCAGCAGGTATACCAGCGTCAAAGAGCTTGGTAATGATATTATAACTTTCAAGTAGATTGGTTTCCACCAACTTATTGCGACGGAATCCATGTTGGTTATTAGAAAGTATCATGTGGGTTGTAAGATGGTCATGGATCACACCATTCATGATTCTCTCAAGAAGCTTAGCAACAACAGTTGTTAGGCTGATTGGTCTGTAATTCTCCGCTCTTGATTTCTCCTCTTTCTTGAAAATGAGGGCCACATATGCCTCTTTCCAATCAGATGAAATAGTGCCAGAATTGAGCAAAGATTGGAAGATGTTTGTAAGGGGTGCAGTGATGATGCATGCAACTTCTTTCAGTAACCTTGGATGGATGTTGTCTGGTCCAGCAGATTTGTTGGCATCAAGGTTTGAAAGTTGCTTTAGTATGGCAGCTTCATCTATGATTATTTTTTTCATTTGACTAGTGGTGTTGGATAAAGGCACTGATGGTAGTTGGGCATCTGATTCAGATGTAAAGATAGAGGCAAACTGTTGGTTGAGCAGCTCTGCAATTTCTCTTTGATTGGTTGCTTCACTATTGTCTTCCCTCATCAGACGTTTGATGTTGAGGCAGTTATGGTCTTTGCTTGAGACATAGTTCCAGAATTTCTTGGGGTTGTTTTTGCAGTCATCTTCAAGTTTGGACTCAAATTTCAGGTGCAATTGCTTTGTTAGTTGGCGCAGTTTGTTACGTGCAGTAGCAAACTTAGCATAGTTGGCTTTGTCCTCCTTCTTTTTATACTTCTTCCAGTAGTGGGATTTTTGGTTCCTCTCTTTCCTGATTTCCCTGGTCATGTATGGTAGGGTTTTAGGTTTGGGGACCATCTTAACCAATGTGTGCTGTTTCTCTGCATTGAGAAGAAGGGTTTTGAAGATGCTCCATTTGTCTTCCACAGGTCCTTTGAGGATATTGTCCCAATTAACATTAGATAAATCAGCTCTAATGGATCTGTAGTCAACAAATGCTTTCTTAATGATTCTGTTGGTTATTTTCTTGATCAATGTCTGGATTTCTAGCAGTAGGTTGAATGAATGAATAGCAGTAGGTTGAATGCATTGAATGAATGGGGATAACTCCTCTTGCAGGCAATTCGATGGTGACATTGTATATGGGAATCCATCACTCCAGGCTATATCAGGGAAGTTAAAGTCTCCAGTCAGTGATGAGGGGCTTCTGTAGATGCATCCCACCCTGATCAGAACATTGTGCAAGTTCTCAGCTTCACAAAGATCAAACCATACTGTTTCAAGGTTTTTAAATTGAAGTGATAATTGCATAGGTTTGATGAAATACGAAGTTTTAACAAGGACTATAATACCTCTATGGCAATCAGGGCTTAAAAGATTGCATATTATCTGGTATCCTGGAATTTTAACATGTTGGTCAGTTAGTTGGTTCTGGCTATTTTTTGGACACACTTCAGTAAGGAGGATCTAATCATAATCTTTATTATAAATTGCTGACCTGAGTTCGTTGGTTTTGTTTGGTAGCTGGTCTATATTGGTGATGGCTATGCTGAGATCAATGGATATCTGCAATTCTTCTTCAACATCTGCTTTCAGTCACTTTTGCTTTTATCAATAGAAACTAAGCTCATCTCTTCTTCTTCAGCCTGGGAAGCGTCTGCAGTTACAAACGAGTCTGACAATTTATTACTAATAATGTCACTAAGGGTTGCTTCATCATTATTATTTTTACAAAGAATGGTATAACTATTTGCACTACATACTGATGGTGGGATGACAATTGAAATCACACCACCATTGCTTCTGGGTTTTTTGGACGATTTTGTTGCCTCAAATGACCAGATCTAGTTCGCCATTAGATTCACGATCACGTAGTTCTGCCAGTAGTAGTTTTCTGCTTTCTCTGTCAGCTTTAACCTTGTTGTGGTGGAACTGTATGGGGTCGCTTTTGTTTCTTCTTTTGTATGATGTATTCACGATTTTTCTGGGCAACAAAGGATTGGTAACTGTGAAGACAATTGGTACAGTGGTGTTGGACGAATCTGGAGCAGCTGCTGCAGAAGGTCTTTTATTCAGACACCTTACACTTGTGATAGTGGCAGGCAGGCTGTATTCTTTCTGTAGAAACACCAAAATGAAAGCTTTGTCGGCTGTGTTTTGTGCTTCAACTGACAGTTTAGGGCTGATTGGGACTCCAAAAGTGATGAGATTGTTTTTACGCTTTTGTCTTTCTCTGTTGGTTTGTACGGCCTCAGCTACCTTTTTGTCTATTTCACTGGCTATTGTCTTTGAAGCAGCTTGCAGGCCGTTTTCTAATTGCTTTCTAAATTCTGTCTGCATGTCATCCATTGTGCAGAGTTTAACCAATTCACTTTCAATGTCCCCAACTCGTTTTGTAAGACCTGACAGCATATCTTCCATGTCGCTTTTAATATCTTCCTTAAGTTGCTTGGTTGAATTTACAACTATGGTACTGACAATGCTAGCGACGTCCTCCTTGCTTATGCCTCTCTTTTGGCGTGGGTCGAGTTCACACAGAGGACAAAGCGAGTGAATCTCATTTCCGTCACTTAGGGTGTTGATAAGCTTGTATTTGGTCTTTGGCATCTTGATACACTGAATGCACAACCACTTCAAACAATGATCACAATTCAAGGCAACCGGTTTGTGGTGTTAGTGGTACCTTGCAGGAGGCACAAATGTCCTTTCTGCCTTTCCAGGGTGAGATCATCTTACGTTTTGCTACACGGTACTGTTCTGCCATCTTCCACGAATTTTTGAATTCGTGGAGAGGATTTTCTTAAGTTCAAAATTGTGGCTCGCTACTAATTCAAAATTGAAAGCAAACGTGGATTCAGAGACCCAGTGCGCATGCGCAAATAAGAGTGTAATTTTGTGGGTACTTGTAGCAGCTATACATCAACAGGTAAATACAGTGTTATGATTATTCAGATTAAGCACTTTTTGTTTGTCAATTCAGGCACTTTCAAACACTGATAAATGTTCTTAATCTCTTGTAAATTTGGGAAAATATTATTTCATGCCACTTACTTTTATTCACTAATAACAGTATGCATCAACATCCTCAACAAATGTCTATCAATAATATATCAGGAATACCAAAATCCAGAAGAATATTATTTCATTGTAGCCTAACAGGACATATAGGCTATTAGGATCTTTGGTTATCACTATGGTTAGCCCATCAAAATGTTACTCAGGGTACCAAAGAATTGATTAAAACGCAATTAATAAGCGTAATTGGCTTTATCTCACAAATTAGGGGCAAATATCCAGTGGTTCAAAATTAAGTACACACATGAAAAATGAAAATAGGCCAAATAGTACCATAAAGGTAAATATATACTAAAGAAAACTGACCCGTTTCTATAGATGCTTGATTTACATAGGTTTATCTTAGTTTTGAAAAGATTTTTGAAGAAGCTGAAGTGAAGGTATGAGGCAAGTGCAAACTAATGTTTGGAAGGGGCAGTTCATCCTCTTTTTTTAGATGTGGTCTAACCATCTTAATTTTTTTTTCATTATTTTAATGTTGATGTGAAAGCATTTTGATATTTGATTTAGTTTAGCTAGTTAGAATTTTCTACAGAAATCATTTCTTTTTCTAGATTTCTTTCTTTTATTCTATTTGTGAAAACAATTTCCATTAAAAAATGGAAACATTAGACTAGACAATTTCCATCCAACATAAAATTTTTTTGCCATGCTGGGGTAAAAAAGGTTTTAAAATGTAAGCACTCTAAAAATTTTGCCAAAAACCATTAAAATTTTTATGAAAGTAAAGGATTATGAAAGAAAATAAAGGATTCAGTGCGCCAAATGTAAATGGAATAAGTATAAAGTAGTTTGAAGTATTTTCATATCTGAGCTGTTTTAGTAGCCTATCAGTTTAGTGGTTAGTCACTTCTAAAAGAAATATGCTACTAAAATAAAACTACTGTTAGTATTCCTTTATATTTATGCTCTTTCCAAATATCATGGTCAATTTTCTGACTAGGGTATAGGTACCAATAATTCAGTAGGTTTTGTAAAAAATCACTTTTTCTACTCCAGAAGGCAAATTTTAAAGTCTTTTGGTTTTAAAAGGGTTTCAGTATGAAGAAAAAAATATCTACAAATCTTTGTAGATTTTTCATATATTTGAAGTTCTATCAGAAAAGGGTAGAAAACTCCAATTTTCTTAAATTAGAGCATTTTCATCTACAAATTTGACAGAACAAAAAGTACCTGTTTTTAGTGTAAGTCAAAACACAATCTGACATGTGTTCAAATATTTGTGGGTGAATCCTGGTGGTTTCAACATGTCTATTATTTTTACTTTATTTTATTGTTTCCTTTCAACTTTTTTAAATATGTAAATATATAAAATACTATTCAGATAGTAGAAGCAAAAAACTGAAAAAAATGCCTCAAGTATAGGGACAAAACGGGATAATCATGTGGAGTGTAATTGTGTGACCTAGGTCTCTATAAAATAATGTGTGATATAGATATCTTTATAAATACTTTCTAGAATGGCCTACTTTCTCTCAGCTTTAATGGTCCAGCAAAAATTTCTGTGATGCTCAGAGTTAAAGTGCTGTCAATATTTGGTCATTTCATGGTTAATTTACCAGTTTAATTCACTTTAAAACAATCAAGTTTTGACTATCCTTTGTCTGAAAAGTCTAGAATTCTTGACATATGCATATCCTGTTTAAGATTATTCAAAGTTTATTAGGAAAGACTAGATTTTATCAAGTGTAGAATGTAGAAACTCATTTTAACAAAGAAACATGATATCACAAGATTAGAAAGAACAGATAAATTATGACAAAGACCACACTGCCTTTCCATAATACAACCACAGAAGAGAGAATAATGAGGACTTCTTTCCCAAGACAGTGAACCAATAAAACCTATTTGAATGTTTCGGCCCTATATCTAAGGGCCGTCTTCAAGACGGCCCTTAGACGTCTTGAAGACAGCCCTTAGATATAGGGCCAAAAACATTCAAATACGTTTTGTTGGTTCACTGTCTTGGGAAAGAAGTCCTCATTATTCTCTCTTCTGTGGTTGTATAACAGATAAATTTATTATTAGGGCTATATATAGGATCCACAGGGTGAGCAGGTGATAGTATTGTAAGGTAGTCAACCATAACATTTGATAAACAACAAAAAATAAAGAATCTAATGATGCTATTTTTATGGCACTTGGTATTTACCAAGTGACATACAGACAGTTAATTCAGAAAAAAAATTAGGAAAAATGAGGTATCTTAGATTACAAATGGGTTATCAGATCTTAATGAAATTTGATATTTAGAAGGACCTTGTGTCTCAGAGCTCTTATTTTAAATCTTGGCTCTTCTGACCTTGTCACAAGTGCAATATGAGCTTTTGGCTCTTGTTATTTTATTAACATGCTTCCATTAGAAGTGACCCATTTTTCTTCCTTTTTATGCAAAGTTATGTTAATGTTCATTTCTTTAAAAAAAAAATACAATTTATTTCTTCTAGTTCCAAAATGTATTACTTATGTTAGACAATTGACAAATAACATAGATCTATTACAAAGATAATGGTTAATATTTAGTGCATGACCATGTCCAAAGGAAACAGGCTAATAGATAAATATAGCACAGTTTGGCTCCTTATATTATTGATCTTTCCAGATACCAGAGTCACCTTTTTGACATCACTCTGCCCCATCTGATGGTCCCAGCTATAATCCTAGATGGTATATTTCTCTGTATTTTTAATCTGTTGATGCTCACTTTTTCTTTGTTATAGGCTACTTGACCTGTTAAAAGTATATACTTCATATAATTGCAAAAGACTTTAAGATTTGCTGGCTGTTGAATTTCATTTAAAATGATTTAAAATTTTAAATAACATGGAAAGAAACATAATAATCTGATTAGATGCTTATATAATTTATTTTTGTATAGATCCAAGTACTAAATCTGGGACCATTGTCAGGTTTACTCTTAGACATAGTGTGTATTGCCAGAAAAATGACCATGATAAATGGAAAGAGCATCAAACAAGGACTATAATGGTGCTACTTTTGTTTTATTAACTTGTTCCCTTGAAATTTACTAAAGCAACATCTCCTCAGTCATGGCCTACGAGTTCATGTCAAAAGCAAGATCATGTAAAATTTATTGTCTCAAGTGGAAATGACATCATTTTTTATACAATCCTGAAAGGCTTATTCCAGCTTTGCCTCTTACTCAGACTACCTATTTTGGCTTTGTCTCTAATTGGCTAATGACAACTTGATTTTAATTCAAAAATCAACCAAGTTTATTGATTTTTTAATTAAAATCAAGTTGCCATCAAGCCATTGGCCAATTGAAGACAAAGTCAAAACAGGTAGTCTGAGTGAGAGGCAAAGCAGGTATACACCTTTTTCAGGATTCTATATTAAACTAGCTGTTGGGGTGCCGCGCGACACCCCAACACCTAGTTGGTTGGGGCGCTTCGCGCCCCCCAAGCCCCCCCCGCCGCGCGTAAGTCGTTATGCGCCATTGTAGTTGTGTCCCTATGTCCCACCTGTGAGTATATATATATATATATATATATATATATATATATATATATATATATATATATATTTATATATATATATATATATATATATACACATATATGTTTTTAACTATGTAAAACTTGCGAATATACAACATTCTTTGCTGTCCTATTGTCTGTGCATATAAATAGATTGTCAGGTTTACCGACTCTTGAACATGCAACATATAATTGTCCATGGGAAAAACAATCCGTATTCAGATCTATA
Source organism: Artemia franciscana (assembly GCF_032884065.1). NCBI lineage: Eukaryota > Metazoa > Arthropoda > Branchiopoda > Anostraca > Artemiidae > Artemia > Artemia franciscana. The sequence continues at coordinate 7,061,683 of NC_088881.1, forward strand.
CTCATTATTCTAATGATTGCCCTTGAGCTTTGTTGATGGTGATTGCTAATCGAACATTCCCTGTGTCCCTGTCGTCATTTATATATCCCCCTGTGCCCCCAGCGTTCCCGTTGTAGTTGTGTCCCTGTGTCTCGGTTGTCATTTATATTCCCTGTGTCCTGGTCGTCATTTGTGTCCCGGTGTCCCAGTCTGTAATTTCTCTTTGAGTGTCCCAGTCGTCATTTACATTTCCTGTGTCCTGGTGTCCCAGTCGTCATTTGTGTCCCGGTCTGTAATTTCTCTTTGAATATTCCTGGTTTCCCAGTCGTCATTTATATATCCCCCCCTGTGCCCCCGGCGTCCCTGTTGTAGTTGTGTCCCGGTCGTCATTTATATTCCCCATGTCCCGGTCATTATTTGTGTCCTGGTGTCCCAGTCTGTAATTTCTCTTTGAGTGTCCCAGTCGTCATTTATATTCCCTGTATCCCGGTCGTCATTTGTGTCCTGGCGTCCCGGTCTGTAATTTCGTCATTTGACAAACATGACGTCAGTTGACAAACAACTTCATGACAACATACAGCTCAATCCTTATAATGACGTCAGTCGACAAACACGACGTCAGTACACAGACAAACAACTTATTTATATATATATATATATATATATATATATATATATATATATATATATATATATATATATATATATATATATATATATATATATATATATATATAGATTACTGAAATATTTAGAACTATGCTGTGAACATATACAATGTGAGGATTATTAAACATTCTCTTATTTTTCTGAAATATGCTCTTTTTTTTAAACAGCTTATGTATAATTAGGTGTTTAGAGGACACAAAGAGGGCAAATAGGATTTTTGAGCATGCAACAAAAAATTCCTGGGTTGGCAACAAAACGAGCTAAGCTGGATCTACAGAAGTTTGTGGCATTTTTCGAGACAAATAGCAAAGGGCTGACTCAATACAAAAAGTGCTAAATCCAGGTTGAAAATTTTGATTGTATTCCCAAACTTTATAGTCAAGTTATAGGGAACAATAAAAAGTTTAAAATTTTAAAATACTTTGTTTAATACTGTTGCTTCTTTTGATTCTGTTTCATTCAAATGTATAGAAATTGGATTCTTAGATAAGACTTTTGAATTATTTGTCACCAATTTTTTAAGCAACCTATTCAGTTTTCGTTAAACGAAACTAATCTGAAAACAATTTGTTTTTTGAACATATGTCTTGTTTTTGTCATAGGGAACAACAAAAGTTTCTTAGGTCTGTAATCTGTTTAGGTTTTACCATTTAAAAAAAAATTCCATTCAAATGTATAAAAGTTGGATCCTTAGATAAGATTTTTGACGTGGTAGTTGCCAATTTTTAAGCAAGCTATCAAGTTTTCAGTCAAATAAACTAAACTAAAAACAGTTTTTATTTTGAATCAAATGTCTTTTTTTTCATATAATGATGAAAATAAAAATACTCATCAAGTCTACAGGAGACAATAGTAAATAATTTTGGAATAAATTCGTTTCTGATTAATTTTGTAAATCTCATTTGGGAACTTAAGAATCAATCTATTTAGTTTTTGGTAAAGCACAAAAGGTGGTTGTGCCTTAATCGGGTTTGATAGGGGCATCAGCCAGAGTCTTATTTTGTGATAATTAATATTTGTTTGTGTATTTGACTTAATTTTTTTTGGTCCAATATATTTTTTTTAGGTTTATTTATTCTTTTATAGTAATTCTGATATGCTTTAAGTTGATTTACTTCACTATTTCACTTCTGAACAGTATATGTTTTGATATTGCTGTTTTCTTCTCTTAAAAAAAAAATACAATATTTTAAAAATTAAATATAGGAAAAATCCATTCCCAAGTAAAAAAAAAACATTTGGAGAGCAGAGGACAGATGCCAAGTGCCCCATCTCCATATATATTATTCAAAAAGGTCTTTTGTCCCATTTAATGGCTGGTTTTGTTTCACTGGCACTTGCAAATGTGACTATTTAGCAACAGTGGCGTTAATTGGCCTCCCCAGATTTTGATAAAATTCTTTTATTTGACATTGTCATTGAAAAGGTAACAAAATTTTCTCCCCTCTTGGTTTTGAAAATAGACTTGCCCCCCTCCCCCCGCATTTAATGAATTGACACCAATGCCTAGCAAATCCTCACTTTGTTCGACAAATCAGACATTTGGCTCTTGCAAAATGACCTTGCTTTGACTTATTTTAGTTCAAAAATTGTTTTTGTGATGTGGCCTTATTATCATGGATTTATTTCAAAGTAGAGATACCCAAATATAGAATTTATGCAAAAAAATCAAATGTTATCAGTGTTGTCAAATGTTAATACAGTTATCAATGTAGTACTTTTAATGTGCCTAGAGCTGAAGTTAGTGTTTTTCTCATGGGGGGTAATTTTTCTATTGGGATAGTTCCTTTTTCTCTGGAGGGGCAGTGCTTTTGTTGTACCTTCAGCTAAAGTTAAGTTTTTTTTCGGGGTTGGATCCCCCCTAGGTCTGACCCTGAATGCACCATAGCTGATTTTTTTTTCGTGGGTGGAATTTTCCCAAATGTTAAAAAGCTTTATCAAAAGAGATCAAGATTGTCTATTTGTATATGTTTGTTTTTTGAACAAATTTTTGAAAAAAGGTCTTTAATTGAGTAAAATCAACATAAACTGTCTAGAAAGATAGTTAAGCTTAAAAACATTTACAAGCTTGTATGAATTTTGTTAAAGTTGTTAATATAGCTTTCTTGAACAGCCAAGAGCCAAGCTAAGAGATTTTTTGTATAAAAACATTTGAAAGAGAGAGAGAGCATAAGAAAAAAAATTGAAGAAAAATTGACTTTTTATCCTTTACGTGGCTGAAGCATGAGGTCCTACAATAAGGCTCTCTGATGTTTCCATACATGGTATACATATGTTTGGTACATTTTTGTAAATGTTTTAAATATATTTCTCGTCAATAGGAAAAGGAAAATATTGCCATTTAAAATCGCTGGAAACGAAGTTTTATATATGTTATAGGCTTGTAGGTTTAGTCCAGCTTTCGCCCAGATAAAGGATCCTGAAAACAAAACTACAGTATGTCAATAGATATTCGTTGGCCTATAGTTTGGTCTAATACTGTTATGATTGATAGGATTAGCTTATCTGATCTTTAAATCTGACATTTTTCACCAGGTTACTTTAGCACATTTCAAGTCATGTTTTCATTTATAATTTACAGAAGAGGTAGAAAGACAATCAATTAATAAAAGCACAAAATAATGTTGTTTTTTTTTACCAAAGCCAACTTTTTGAGTTCATTGGTTGGTTTGTCCATAAAAAAACAAATAAAAATGCAGTTCTAATTTGTGTCATTGACTGTCATATGCTAGAGGTGACAAACTGGTTATTCAAATGTTTTGCACTTAAAAAAGGCCAAGACAGAATAACATGCTTCTTTTTTGCGTGCTAACACCCTTATTAAGCAATTTTTTTATTTTTGCATTTTTCTACCAAATTCTAAAATATATTGAGCTGCATTGGGATTCACAGTAATGAATGTCCTAACCGAAAATAGCGACGAAAACCACACTGCCTTTCCACAACAAACAAATACAAAGTTGAAACAATAGGGAAAATCTTTTCAAGACATTGGAAATAACTGTCTTGAAAAGATTTTTCCTATTGTTCCAACTTTGTATTTGTTTGTAATGCCCTAACCAGCATGTCCAAGGGCCCAAGGATGATTTTGTTTTCTTTTGCTGCTCTTCACATCTAGTACTGGCCCCAAACTAACGAAAAAAAACAACACTTATAGATATATAATTTGATATAAGACCACATAATTTAAACTTGATATAGCATTTCAATCTGTATTGCTCTTACAATCCAAAAAAGCTGTAATAGTTAATGCCAGATTCTGATGTTTTTCAACTTAAATGAATAACTAATTCCTTTTATTTTTGCCAATAAAGTATGTTTATGCAAATTAAAATTACAAAACTAACAATGCATATGACAAATGAGAGAAGAAAAGGGGACAGGGGCATGCGCTTAAATTGATCAGAAAAAAAAGTTGAAAAAGACCCTTTTGATGTCTTCGAATTTTAGCTAAGTCTTGTTTCAGACTAGGAGTGGAAGGTTTTTTAGTCAAGCAAAAGTCTATCTTGCAGATAAAATATGATATATATTTTATACTTTTGGAATGACAATTTGTAATCCACTGTTTAATATACTTTGTTTTTTATCAATTTGTTTTATATAGTAGTGTTATTGCCCATGACTCAGTAGCTGCTTGGAGTAATGTCAGCAGAAGTAGAAACAACAAGAATTTTCCCTTCAGCAAGAGAGAAATTTAAGATTATAAGCACCTTGAACTGTTTGGTGCATTCTCTTCAAGGACAAGTGACACAAATTGATCTTAGGGATGAAAGCAGCGTGGTCGGAAAAATCAGTTTCGTTGATGCGTGAGTTTCTTTATTTTGAAATCTGTTGATCATCATAAAATATTGCAAATTATAAATGGTGTAGACAAATTTCATAAGGAAGTGTAAGCATGTAAATGCATAATATACCTGAACACAAAGAGGAAATCCTCTCTAAAATATCCCTAGAGAACTGTCTTTCCTTCTCTCCTTCTGCTGGAAAACTTGGCCTAAAGCTGTTCTTAAATTACATTCCTTAGCTCACTTCCCTGACAAGAATAAAAAGCAACCACTGGAGAATGCTTGTAAAAGGAATTATACGTTTTTTCTCAACATGTCAAATATGCCTATGTAAGTTTATAAGCAGGGATGACATACAAGTGTTGACTAAGTAATGAGCACTTGAATGAAATTATCAACTAGTTTTCCAATTCGATATTCCTCGTTTCTTTCATAATAATTTTTAGCACCCCTCCTTCCCTTTTGAAAAATATCCTTAGCCTCTGTTGTCATTACTGCTCTATGGGTTTGTAAATGGTAATTTTGGCTTTATGCGTTAAGTCAGCGAGTATGAACCATTGGAGGGGTATGGAATATGGAAGATATATTTCTATTCTTTCAGATTAAGCTAAGGATTTGAACCACCTACACAGCCTACTTTTTTGTACAGCCTAGTGTTTACTTGTGAAAGGATAGGGGTTCAAAGAGGTTTTTTTGTAGAGGTGGTAGGTCAAATTACCTACCACCACACAGACCTTATGGATTGAGCTAATTCTGTGTTTCCTTATCCTAATAAATGTAAATGAAAACCTCAAAGAAAATGGAATTTTTTTTGGGGGGGGAAACTTATAATCCACTTTTTATTCCAAAAATTTCAAAAATATTTAACAATAATAACTTGAGGGGAGAAGATTTATTCTTGTCTGTCTGTATTATCTCTTAGAGTAAACTTGACTGTTATTTCGAGTTTCAGGTGAGCAACAGGCAGTGCCACCCTGGCGTATTGAGCAAAAGGCATATAATGCATTGAGGTTGCCAAAAACACTAACTAAAACAAGAATCTAAAGCCCTCCCTCCTCCCAATTGACGCCCCTGGTCCTGCATCAATGTATTACTATTATTATTTTATTTCTATCCTCTTGAGAGTGCATTTAAAAGGCCAATAACAAAGTAAATACGAAAAAAAAATAGACACAAGCGCAAAAAACAGAATTAAAACATAGTGTCCTTCAAGATATCTTGAAAGTTTCAACTTATTATCCTTAGCTGTTGTAGATATTTCCTCTTGACAATCTATGGATACCTATCCTCTTGGATACCTATAGTGTCTTTTGTTTTTGTTCCACATCTCCCTCAAGGAGGTCCCTCTTTGGAAGCTAACGGGGAGAACGTGACTAAAAATGATGTGGGAGGGGGTTTGGTTGCCGTTTGATCACTTTCCAATACCAAAAAGGGCCTGAGAACTTTCAGTTTCCAATCGAACGAGCCCTCTTCGAATTGTCTATGATCATAGAAAGTGGCCTGGTCATAAGGAAAAAAAGAACAAACAAATAATACATGATAGCCACTTTGCTCTTTATGTAGGTAACATTGCCCGTGGTTACATAACACACGCCAAAAAATGTATATCATCAAACGCGTTTTTGCTTGCTCAATGGGAGCGGCAGTTTGATGTATGCAACCCTGCATAACTGAAGAGGAACAAGTTTACAACTCTTGCATAGGAGCCACTCTTTGTAATAGAGGAAAAGTCCCCCAAAAATCAAAGGTTAAAGTCTACTAGTGCCTGGGCTCTATAGCTCAATGGTTTAAATTTTATTGTTTAAATTTTTTTCTGGCTGTATATAGCCTCCTAACAAATTTCAAGTAAGCGTGGACCAGTTGGTGCGGAGGGTAGGCAGGGTTCAGAAATGGTGGTCACCTCTGAAAATGAATCCGCTCTGGCCTCTCTACCCAAAAGTAGGTGCACCACAAGTTTCAAACAGAATAAAGGTTGGAGAAGGAACTTAAGCCTCTGAAAGTCATAAATCTTATGTTACACTGACCCAGCGTACTTGTCCCTTAAATTTCAAGCTGAATGACAAACAAAAAAAAAAAAAAAAAAAAAAAAAAGCCACCTACCTCACTGAAGGAAAAGTTGGCAATGAAAGGTGGATTGGAGGGTTCGAGTATTTTTTGTGCCTCTAATCATATTGATAAATAATCTTTTCGATAAGAGGGTGAGGTGCCTTTGAGGATGGCCGAGAATGAAATCAGACAGATCATGAATTATTGGATGTTTCTATTTAAACAAGATGCAGTATGCCTACCTTTCTTATTAAAGTTGGAGTTGGGAGGGGAGAGGGGGATGGCAACGGTCTCAATTTGGCTCTGTAATTGTCTAGATTGAAAATCTTGGCATTATTTCGGTTCAAAAAAGGCCCAGTATGCCTAACTTTATGCTAAAAAATTGGTATTGCAAGTGATGGGAAGGGTGATTTGAAGGGTGTCAATCTGTAATATCTCATTTTCTCCTAGAAAGCTGTTGGGGAGAGTTGTTAGGGATTTCTTTCTCAGGATTAATGATCTTGTGTTATTTAAATGTTATAATTTTGGCCATTTAGCATTATTGAATATTATTTCTTCACGTAGACTGCTACATATCATAATTATTGTAATTTTGTAGTAAATTAATTCTATCTACCTCCATAATAAGTGGTAAAGTAAGTAATTCAGCATTGAAGTTTTACAGTCCTTACCGGCGGTTCCGATTTCCGTCCGTTGCATGGCCCTTCAGCCAGGAAGTACAATGGGAGGGGGGCTGAGGGCCAACCATTTATTGCTTTCGCACACCCTTCCTGCTTACTTCCCTTAGATTTCTCCGGATACCCATTTAGAACTGGGTCGACCCTGGCTCAGCTTACAGAGTCACGCCACTGACCCCGTCGTAAACCAAATAACTGGCGACACCAGGAATCGAACCCCTCGCCCTTTGGACAAAGGATTCCAACTCTAGTGCGCCAATTACATGGCCAGGAAGTGGGATAGAGTCACTTTTTTGTGGAACTTACTGTTTTACATACAGTCAAAGGAGTACTAGAACTATCCTTAGGCAATTCTTACGCAAAACCTTTCAAGAAGTCACCAATTCAGAGTCATACTTGACCACTACCATTACCGTGGCGTCCAATATTATAAACATAGTTCGGAGAATTACATTTCTATTATTCCAAACTTTTCAACCAGAAAAAACGCCCTGGGCCATGGCTATTCTAATTTTCATATCTTCAACTACATTCACCATCTTCACTAATAATACTACCCAGGTCGAACTGATAAAGTAGATAGTTGAAGCTATCCAATTCATCAATTTCTCTATACCTAAAATCATCTCCTCACCCTCATTTATTCCTAATCTAAGCATCTTAGTCTCCTTAACATTACTTTTCATACCTACTCTTGCATCCGAAATTCTCATTACCTCCAAATTTCTTCGTCTCGCTAATATTTTATCAAGGACGTTTGAATCATCTGCATAATCTAAGTCTAAGAGAGTTTTACCTTCCCATTTATAGATTGTTTTCCTAGAGCCCATTGGCATATTCCTTAGGACGACGTCCATCAAGATAATACATATAAACAGGGATACGCGTTGGATACACGATGATGGTCATTCCTACTTCAACGTCGAAAAAACTAGTAGCCTCACTTCGTGAACTAACGGCAGCAATATTATCCTAATACATAGTATTTATATTTGAATGTACTTATTAGGATCTTTAAAAAGAATAAGTTTTCACGGATCCCAAAGTGCTGCCATCTACTTTTAAAGATCATAACTATTTGTCATTCTGTTGAGTTTCTAATTTTATTTTGCATTATGAACTGCGGTAGAGTAAAGATATCACTAAACTTTAAGAGTTTTCTTAATCCTAATAAAATTGTGGATCTCATTTCCTCCTTTCTTAGCAACAACTTTAGAAACCTAGCCCATGGCAAGAAAGTAAATTTTTGAACCAAGAGAGATACTATTTTCTTCTTATGATTGACATTCCTTCGATAGCTAATGAATACATATTGAGTCTTTTTTTTTTAATTTGTTCATGATATACACCATTTTGAAAATTACGACGTTCTAACAACTTCGTTGTTGTGGTACTCACCAGAAAAAGTTGGGTAGTGATTCTTCATAAAAAACAAGCTAAGACATGATTCTTGGCAAAAAACAACCCAGAGGCAGACAATTAGCCCTTAGCCCCTCCAGCCAGTCCCCCTGTCCCCACCATTCTAACTTCTTGGCGAAAAAGTAGGTGTTTTCCACCTTTTTTAGCCAGAATAACGCAAGGATATTCAGAGCCTAAGTGGGCTGGTGACACTTACCTTCCCTCCCAAAATGCCTATCCTACTTTTAAATTACAAATGGAAAGGCAGATATGTTACACATTATTGCAAGTAGAATCATTCAAAAAATTTTAATTTGCATGTCTAGAACCCCCTCTCCCTTCACAAACCCCTCATCATCAAACCTTTTAGTAAAATGGTAGGTATGTAGCAACTTGTTTGAACCAAAAGCACTTTTAGTTCATATTATTTGAGAATCTGAATAACAGAAAAACCATCCAATGCCGTCCAGCACCTCCGTTCGCCAACTGTTATGGGACTATAGTGGCACTAAGACTCTCAAAATGCCCCCCCCCCCCCCTGCCATCTTTTTAGTATAAAGGTAGGCATGTTGCACCTTGTTAAAACCAGAATACAATAATGATCCTAAAATGAGCATGATTTGGGTAAGTGGACACTCCAGTATCCCCTCTCCCTCCAACCGTTCCTACAGAAAGGCAGTTATGTTGCCCCTATTTGAAGCGGAATTATGCAAGGATTTTATCCCATAATGATGGTAGCATAGATTAGGCCCGCGACCTATCTCATATTCCCACGCCATTGCTGCTGCTACTTTCTTACAGAAGGTAGGAATTCTCTTGTCTGAATAGGACTAACACAGAGATTTGTAATCCTAGTGATATAGAACAAAATTAGGCCATATGTCACTACAATTCCCTCGTCCACTTGTTAGCACAAATGTAACCATGTTGTAGCCTGTTTCAACCAGAATCATGCAAAGAATTTGTAATCTGCGTTACTTGATAACCAGAATGGATGGTTCCATATGTGCTCCTTGTCCTCTAATTCTTAGCAGAAACATAGGTGTGCTACATCTTGTCTAAATCAAAGAAATGCAATGGTTTCCTATTGGTATGCTTTAAGCTGCAAAGTGGCCCATGACCTCCTAAAAAAACTGGTGAAAAAGGCAAGAAAAAAGCTTATCATAAATAACCATAAATAACATAATAACAAAGTGGAGCGCGCATTTAACTAAATATGAATAAATTAGATAAAATATAAAGAAATAAGTAATAAAACCAAAATAACTGCCATGTTTAACTATGGCCCCTTTCCAATAGAAATAATTTAATCGTTTTTGTCCAAAAAAATATGCTTCTTCGGCGTTCGTCTGCAGCCATCATCGTTTCTGAATGGGGTGTCAAGACGTTACAAGAAAGAATTAAAAAAAATTGGAGCCTTAAAGGAGGGCTTGATGATTGAAGTTTTGTAAAAAAAAATGGGGTGGAGCGGGAGGAGCGTGCGCAGCTGATTTGGCCTCAGACGACTTGCTGCTGCTTTTAGTTGTAGTAGTAGTAAATTCTTCCATTTATTATTCTAAGAAAATATTTTGGCGATGGGGCCAGAAAACTGTTGCACATCTTAAGTGCTTCTTTATTTTAATATAACTTTAATTTGAAACTGCTTACTTGAACAGAGCTATCCATACGAAAGCAGAAACGCGACTCGAAAAATTGAAAGCTTGTCAAAACAATCTTAAATAACCATATCTAACATGGACTATAAAACCTCACACACAGTTGGCTCTGGCACAAGGACAGCAAAGATAATCCTTTTTGGCACTAGGCAAGAATTATACATAGCTTTCTAAAATTTAACAATATCTTCACGAATCTGGCCAATAGTTGCGAAGGTTAGACCCTAACCACTTTTTCGGAATAAAATAAAATTGACAGCACTGAAAAAAAGCATTATTATTATGATTACATATTACTTTTTCTAAGAGACTATGGAAGAAAGTATCATGCACGCGTTTACATACATTACACGGAATGACATAGAATGCATGTTTTATCTATTCTGTTGATTGTCTTTTTCTTCTTGACATCTCGATCTTAGACATATTAAGTTAAACAACATTTTATTACCAATGAAAGTGAAGAGTGACATTAAAACTCGAACTAAAAACTAAAACTCGAACTCAGAGCCTTGTATCTGAGGGGAACTGCACTCCCTCTGCCATTAAATCTAAATTACACTATAAAGTTTAGTCATTGCTTAATTGAAAGTTATTTGAAGTGCGCCAAGTATATCCCTTGCGTTACCGACTTCCGTTCAAAACTGAACGGTTTTTGAACTGGAACTTTTATTGTTTGAAGCAAATACGAATAAAAATGCACTGCCCGTTTGACGTTTTGCGAAAAGGAAGCTTTCCACAAAACGTGGAACTCTTTCATTAGTTTTTCAAGCATTGGAAGAAAAAATTCAAACGTTAGAGTAAAGAGTGAGGTTAAAGGAAGGTGGCACCCCCATCCCTCGTAAAAAGGATAATCTACAATTGATTCCAGTTTTAATGCTTCTCTTTATCGTCGTTTGAGAAAACTTGTTTTGTTTTAATTTATGGTAATTTTTAATATTCGCATACAGGGTTATCCTAAAATTGAGAAGGACTTCCTCCCACTCCACCTCCGTCTCTTAATAATAAAGTTTAATACAACAAATTAATGAAATACAAAGGGTTTTTTATAAATAGGAGGAAGGCTATCACCCTCATCAGGCCCTTACTCTTTACGCTCATGTTCGACTTTTTTTTATCACAACCCTTTCGTGCTTAAAAACAGTTTACCATTAAGGTAATGTTCAGTACGGTAATGTTTCCTGTTTTCGTATTGTGCTGGCTAAGCATCATGTCTTTGGTCAACCCTCTATTTGCTACTGCTCACCTTCTTAGGTTTTAATGCCTGTATGTAGTTTTTGCATCTTTCTTTTTTCTTTTTTTTTAGAGAAATGAACGTTAATCTTGAAAATTGTACGTATTTGGGCAGTGACAAAACGACCAGGATCTTCGAGGAATTTTTCATTAAGTCAAGATTAATTCGCTTTGTTCACATACCCAAAAATGTAAGATGCAAGCTTTCTATTTATATGAAGTATCTAGGATGATTTTTCTAAATAGCGTAATTTATCGTAGACGTGTTCAGAAAGCTTTAAATCTCAGGAAAAAAGGTTTGGACATTGAGAAGGTCTCATACAAAGCATAGATGTAACTAATGGGTGTCCACGTAACTCAACCCTGTCCAACTTAGCCCATTTAAATCAACCCTCGTTCAACTCAACCCATTCAACCTTACATAGCATAACCTGTTACAGGGTTGGACTGAATTGGAGTCAACCTTGACTTGATGCCCACTTAATTGGACAATCTGTCTTGGCTTTTTCTACAAATGGCCATGACTTGACTTTAACTCTTTGAAGGAAATGGGCACTTGTGTCCTGAGCGTCGAATCAGTCTCGCAAGACTTCCCATGGTACATAATGATTATAGCAACCTTATTGAAAATCCTAACCTAAAGCTAAGTTTTGGCAGGAGTCAAATTTCGCTTCATTAGATGGATTACGCGCTGTGCAAGGAAAAACTATCAATATTTTGGAAAATATTCTATACATTTAAGCTGGGATGAGTTTTCTTCTGTCAGAACTTGATAGAAGTTCTGAAATCAATTGATGCGCTTCTGGTTCGTATTAGAATTTTCTTCTATCAGAACTATACAAGAATCATGAGACCAGTAAAATTTTGTTTCAGCACCCGAATTTCATGTCCCCCAATCAAAAAAAATTTTGATGGGGATAACTAACGATACGCTTGTGTTCGCAATGAGAGCAATCTTTTGTCAGAACATGACAGGAGGTCTTACACAAGTCAAATTTTGTTTTGGAAGGCACATTTTACGCCAGCCAATGAAAACGGGAACCCAACGGGTTCATACCGTTTATAATCGACCTGCTTTTGCTTAGCATCTGTGCTCTTTCCTCTCAGAATTTGACATGAGTCAAATTTCACTCCCGTAGTTAAATTTCCTGTCACCAAAGGGAACTAAATTTTCATTTAGGTGAATATCCGGTTCACTTTGTCTAAAATCAGATTTTTCTTCTTTCGGAACTTGACAGGAGTCAAATTCTGGTTCTGCAGCTGATTTTTGTGTCGCTTAATGAAAAAAGGCTTTATGTAGATGCACATTCAGTACGGTCGTTTGGGATAAAATCTCCATCCCACACTTCCATCTAGCAATCCTATGCAGTATGTTTTCCATATGCTCGAATACTTCTGCTAATTTGTCATTTATAGTCTAATCTGTCATATCTTGTGCCCAAAATTAAAAGCTTTAATCAATATTTTCATACAACAATCCTGTGTAGTAGGATGTGCTTAAATGCTTTGCTAACCTGTCATTTATAAATTGTTGTTGATGTGCCCAACATGAAAGCATATATCCTATATTTTCATAATTTAAACTATGATTTTTATGCTCTTTCGCGAGAATAGTATTTTTTTGAGGATTTAAAAAAATAATCAGAAAAAGAACAAAAATATTTTGAAAACATTTAGTTGTGAATAAGATATCGAATGCTTCTAGATTGTTCAAATACAGCAAAAATATGCATTACCTGTTTCGGGTTTTATATCTTTACAGACTGAATCCATCATTCCCTTTTCGTTAATTTCATGGTTGAAATTCCTGTTTTACAATCAAATTCGTTTTTCTTTTTTATTCTCTACTGTCGTTTTTTCAGTCTGTCTATTAAGACTAATCTGTAATTTCATTCTAATCCGTGATATCTTCAAGTTTCCTTGGTTTTTCTGTATTTGTAATGTGTATGTAACCTTTTTCAGCATATTTTGCTAGTTCAGTTTTAAATCAGTCATTCCGAATGTATCCATTTCTTCTTCTTTTCTAGATTGATATTATCCAAGCCATGAATCAGCATATAACTAGTTTGACAAAACGACCCAAAGTTAAAGACAGATCCAAGCTAAAATCTACGTTGAAATATCGGAAAAGAGACAAAGAAACGAAGCTTTTATTGCAACAAGAAGAACAGGAAAAACAGGAAAGTTCGTCTGAGTGAATATTTATAAGTGAATAATCCTTTTTTGTCCTTAAAATAATTGCTATTTTTATAAGGTACATATTGTTTTTCTAATTACAAATGTTTTTTTCGTTGACAGAGCTAATTAAACTTTAGGAGGTAACATTGAAGGTCTTCTTGTGGTACCCTTTGAGTAGCTAATACAGATATGGCCAACTACTCCTAATATTAGTCGACTTACATCCATCTGCCGTCCTACCGAGTGTCTGGTTTACGCTAAAGTATTTTTTGTAATTTTAACTATTTATTCTACGACCTTTTTTAATTCAGGGATCATTCTTAAAGAATTGGGATAAAATTTAAGCTTTAGCGTAAAAACCAAGGTATTGACGACGGGATGAACCTTCTCATATACGTAAAATTCCATCTGCCGTCCTACCCAGTGTCTGGTTTACCCTAAAGAATTTTTTGTAATTTTAACTATTTATTCTACGACCTTTTTTAATTCAGGGATCATTCTTAAAGAATTGGGATAAAATTTAAGCTTTAGCGTAAAAACCAAGGTATTGACGACGGGATGAACCTTCCCATATATGTAAAATTCCATCTGCCGTCCTACCCAGTGTCTGGTTTACGCTAAAGCATTTTTTGTAATTTTAACTATTTATTCTACGACCTTTTTTAATTCAGGGATCATTCTTAAAGAATTGGGATAAAATTTAAGCTTTAGCGTAAAAACCAAGGTATTGACGACGGGATGAACCTTCCCATATATGTAAAATTCCATCTGCCGTCCTACCCAGTGTCTGGTTTACGCTAAAGCATTTTTTGTAATTTTAACTATTTATTCTACGACCTTTTTTAATTCAGGGATCATTCTTAAAGAATTGGGATAAAATTTAAGCTTTAGCGTAAAAACCAAGGTATTGACGACGGGATGAACCTTCTCATATACGTAAAATTGAAAATTGAACATTATTTGCCACAGCAAGGGTCATGATATCCATCAAATGTGGCAATGAAATAGCGAAAATTAACAATATATTCAATGCGTAAAATAGAGATTGGCGAAAAAAAGGCACACAGTAAAGTAATAATCAACACGTCTCATTCTAGGTGGAAACCTGCCAGATTCGTTCTTGTCTTTTCTTCTCCTTCTTTTCTGAAACAGCTTGCTACAGTTATTACTAAATCTTACCGGTTATATCTGCTAGTGAGATTTCCTTATGATTTTTACAATCTCCTTCATCTCCATGGTTGAATATAGGGATTATAGTTGGGTTACCGGAATAACTGAACTTTCATTATTATTTGTATTAAAAAAGTTTTTGCATTTTTTCGTTAACGTTTTAATCTGATCAAAGGTTTTACCCGTTTTCAATATCCTCATCTCATTTAACTATTATAAATGGCAAGGCAGCGTGTTCTTGAAAATATGTCACTTTTCATCGCCATTTGAACAAGAAATTAAGCTGCAGAACTTGGTGCAATATCTTTAACTTTCAACTATGTCCTCTCTGACTTTTCATTATAGAACCTCATTTCCTTGTTATGCTTCTTCGCAAATTTGGAAATAGCTTCTCAGCTTTATGTCAAACTCAGCATTTTGATGAAAACAGTCCTTATTCCAAGCTGAATGTTTAATTTTCTCATAATATAAAAAAAAACACAATCATAACAAAGATTACTGAATGCATATATATATATATATATATATATATATATATATATATATATATATATATATATATATATATATATATATATATATATATATATATATATATATATATATATATATATATATATATATATATATATATATATATATAAATGCATTCAGTAATTTTTGTTATGATTGTGTTTTTCTATTTATTTTTTTTTTTATTAAGAGGAAATTAGACATTCAGCTCGGAATAAGGACTGCAAAATTATGCAAATTGTGTGTGCAAATTATGTGCTGGTCTTTAGAAGGCATGGGGGTTGTCAGTCCTACTCATCTTAGTTTGTGCTCATTTTGAGTTTGACCTTGTTTTTAGTTTCCGTTTGTTTTGCCTTTCGATTTACTTCACGTGAGTACCACTTAAAGCCCTTGCCCTGAGGCCTGTAGAAGGGTTGACATCCCCAGAGACAGAGTTTCTAAATCTTTCAACTATGATGAACAAAATGGCTATATCAAAACTTGGATCGGATGTGTTTGGAGTATAAACGTGTGTGGGAGGGGAGCTGGTTGCCCTCCAATCACCTTGACTGTTGAAAGGGCACTAGAACTTCCAATATCTAGGTGAATGCCTATGATTATAGCTTTAACTTTAATGTTGAAGCAAAAATAGTCTGAACTATTTTTTGACCCAGTTTCGGCTCCTCCAAAAAATCGTCAGTTGACTTCCAATGATCTCCATCTCTGGAAAATCAAAATGTAATCGATTTGAGCGAGAGAAGCACCGTCTATCGATGTACATGTAAAAGTCTGAACAGTCTTGTACTGAATGAATGAATATGTTTATTACGGATAGGTTATTATGCATGTGAGCTGAAGCAGTCGCATCCCATTAAAACGTCTAGTCCAATCCTTTCGTTTAAGTCTCCTCTAAACAGTACCTGATCTCAAATTGGCCACCCATTCATTTTATTCTGCAGCTGATCATGCAAATATCTTTCTATAGATCAGGCAAGTGACGAAAAGGCGCGTTAAACTATAGATGCAACCATGACTGTTAAACTGAAGGCATAATGAAACCTCCTGAAGAGCGCACTGCGGTTTAAAATCGGCTACCATGGTCTTTCCTGTAGGAAGATCCAACCATAAGTAGGCCAGAGCTATTGCTAGACCCAGAATTGTATAGATGACATTCCTTGCCATTGACTGGGTCACGAGTGATTTTTCCCCCTGGTGGTTCATCCTTGTAAACACAGATCATCAAATAACGACAAAAACCACACTGCTTATAGAATTAAATTTACAATAAGAAACGATACAACTAAAGCAAACAATAAAAGTGTGCCAACATCATGACTTTAAGCCAGTTAAGCTAAGATATCACAAGCCATCACAACAATTCTTTAATGTAAATTCTAGCTGAAATTGCTTTAAGTCGTGACTTTGTGACTATCTTATTGTTGGTTTTATTTTTATCGTTTCTTATATTGTTTAATTCTATATTTATTCTATTCATTTGTATTCGTAAAACATCTAATGATAACGATGGAAACTCGGCAGCGGTGAAAGCCTGCGTTAATCGTTTGCAGTTTATGGCTAAGAAAGGATAAATAAAAGAAACAATCTGGATCATACGATAGACAGTTATCTGTCGACAGATCTGTATAATTGCGCTGTCCAAGGTGGAATAACGTTTGACAGATTTGGTAGGTCATTCCAAAAATACTTCCGCATAATGGAAGCCAAAAAAAAGAAGAAAAACGGGAAATTTTAGACACAAAAACATAAACCTGTGAGCTTTCGAACTCGTTATTTTGCTTTCGAACCCATAAGAGTTATTTTTGTTCCTGATAAATATTTTACTTCTCGATAAAAGACGTAAACTAAATACAAAAAAACAAATACAAGAGAAGCAATATTAGTAATCAATACTACAGATAAACCAATATGGATTGCAAAAGTGAAAAAAGGCTGAACAGGGGGATATAATTTTTTTGAACCAATACAAATTATGGATGTCATTTTCCTAGCAGCTAACCGCAAAATTAAATTTTAGGAGAAAAGATTACGTACCAAAACCTAAAAGAAAAATCCCCTACCAAAACATGTTATTTTCCTAGCAGCTAACCACAAGATACATTTTTGGAGAAAAAATTACCTACAAAAACCTAAAACAAGCAACATGCACAATTTTTCCAATAAAACAAAATGAGATCAATGTCGTATCAGAGCTAGCTTCAGTCTTATCCTTTGTTTAAGAATATGTCAACCTAAAAAAAAAGAAGAAAAGTACTGAGAAAAATATAGTGGTTAAAAGAAAACTCATCAAAAAAGATGTTTTTGTCTATACTTTGATAACTCAGACCATTTTTATAGCGGCTGAACTTGACAAACTGAACTGACAAACAATCAGAAAGCACTATTATTTAATGTACATTAGGCAATGTTGAAAAAAAGTGAATGTTAACCTATGAATCTCATTTTTGAAAATGCCTCAAAACTTTACATAAGGAATCACTTACAAATTTCGTTTCCAAAATTGTTTGCGCTTAGGTTAAATCTTTGATTTTGATTAAATAAAAAAACGAGTTTTTTCAACTGGAAGTACGGGGCAACGTTAAATCTTAAAACCAACATAAATTATAACGTACATGAGGAGAATCACCCCCAACTCAACGCCTCGCTCTTTACGCTAAAGTCCTTTAGTACTTTAAAAAAAGCTTCTTGTTTTAATTACACTGCCCTTCTGTTTCAGGAGTCCCGCTTAAAGAATTGGGGCAATAAGTCAAACTTTAACGTAAAGCAAAATCCCATGATTGCTGCCGCTCTCTAGGGCTATAATGAGAGAAAGGCTGTGATGACTAGGACACGTTCTGCGGATGAAGGATGGCAGATTGACCAAGATAATCCTTATGAGCCAACCATCTAGGGCCAATGGAAAACCAGGTCATCCCCGAATGGAACGGGAATACGTCGCAAGTAAGAGAAATTGGAATTTCTTGGGAAGGTGTAATGAGGGAGGCTTTGAATAGATTGGGAAGAACGAGGAGCGTAGGTAGCTGTGTTAGCCTCAGGCTGCTTGGTGCTGTAGTGAGTTGCTAGAGCAGTTTTTGACGATTATTTTTAAAATACACTTTCCCCAAGACCTGGGGAAGAATCCTAAGGAGTGCTAACCCTACACAAAAAGGATCTGGGGAGCTATCACTGTAGTAAATTTACCGTAGTAAAAGTTTCATTTTCCAAACTACTAGTTTCCAAGTCTTTTGACCGAGGGACATCAGCTCCTGTTTGACTGAGCACCGGTACATAACGTTTTCGGAAAATTTGTGACCACTTCCATCTTAGACAAGTTTGCAAATCTAATATGCATTTTCTTTAAAGAGCATTCAAATGTTTTAAGTTCTTTACATCCACCTGGTGGATACAGCCTTCAAAACAATCTCATTTATACATAAGGTAGTTCCAATCCTTGATTTAAAGAGAGAATACCTTTTCCTTTTTTGAAAAAAATTATCTCCATTTACGTGACTGCATTTAAAGTAGAATCGAACTACTATCTTGCCAAACAGCAAAAGGTTCAAGACCCAGAAGCCTTTGATTACCTCCAACTTAATAGAATTTTATGAATCTAACATGCCTTTTCTATAAAGAGTGATCAAATCGTGAGGTTCTTTAATTTTTTCTTCGGTAGGGTTAGGGCAGGACCCACCCTATTTCCACAGCCTCAAAACAATCTCTACCATTGATCAAAGTGTCCTAAACCCCATTTTGAAAAAGAAAACGCTATTTCCATTTTTCCACTTTTAAATCTATTTTTATTTTAAGTCCAACTTTCCAAGATATTTGCCAATCTTCCATTGTACTATTCAATATATTTCCCAACTATCAAATATATTGGACAACTTTCCAATACATTTACCACTAGCAAATATAATGGAAAATTTTTCATTATAATCGCAAATCCGAGCGTGATTAACAGTGAATAACCTGAAAGAACCTCAACACAACTATTCCATTTTTGATTAAAAAATTATTGCATTCATATTACCGCCCAGAAGGTGGAATCGAACCACTCTGTCGCTAGACAGCTACGGGTTTGAAGCCCGCACCCCGGACCACCGAGGTTCATCTGGGCATTATACAAGGTACGAAATTACTATATATAGTTAAATTTTCCAATGTTCATATTCCTTTCTTACATGAAAAGCATGCTCTCATCTTTCACAAAAGAAAATGTCACGTTGAACAAAATATTTGTATTTCTTGTAAACATGTTCGTTACAAAATATTTTTTATTAGACAGATTTTGACACAGGGCCAAAATTTCATTGTTTTTATGCATAATGTGAATTAAATGCACCAGCGCCATCTCTTTTTTCTCTTCGGAGAGTCAATTACAAAAGAATGTTTCAGCGAGTACAAAATAGATGGGTTCAGTTTGTCACAAAAGTATTTTTGCAGTATTTCAGGACCGGCTATGGGTAGGAAGTTGAAAGTTCCAGGGAATGATGAGCTAAATCAAAAGATATTATGTGCATCCGTGCTGTAAAAAGGATGCTTGTGCAGTATGTCAGGAACAGCAAACGGTGTTAAATTGAAATTTTCAGGAAATGTCAACTAAATCTAAAGACACTATGTGCACCCCGGTTGTCAAAATGACAGAGAATTAAAAAATTTAATGAAAATATAAAACAATAATAAAACTTTGGGGATAAAATAAACAGAAATTACGCTGAATTTTTTTTGAAGTTTTTCAAAGCAACTAAAGAGTCATAGGGAAACCTAAGACGAGTCGAAATAAAGTTTCATAATAATTCAAACTTATAACAACCATAAAATACTATCAATGAAACCCTAAAATAACCAGAAAAAAATTAACCACATCAACCATAAAAATAACAAATACTGACATAGATGAATAAATGAATCCTGAAATGAGTAAACATTAAAATGAATGATCAAGTAAATCCTGACACTGATAGAAATTCCTGCAAAGAAGAATAGGGCATCTGCTCCCCTCTAACCCTACTAAAGATTGCTTTGTCATTTGCGCTTTATTGAAAACAAAATATATTTGAAACCTTTTCCTTTGTAAAGGAAAATATTTCCTTTATTGAAAAATAAAAAAATCTGCTGTTAAATATAATCCATTGAATCGCTGAGAATTTCCAGGAACTAATATCATTGCATATTAAATATTCAGTTTTTTTTATTAGTTCTTTCCAGTCATCTTGATTATTATAGTAATGTAACTGTCAATTTTTCACTGACGATTTGACAAATAAAAAATAAAATGAAAAACACTGCATACAGTTCTCTATAAAACGCAAATGACGCCTTTAGAAGTTATAGAGGGGGGAGGAAGTAGTCCTACTCCAATTCGTAGCAATTTTTGTCCATATTCATTGTAATATTTGCTCAATATTTACTCATCTATATCAGTATCTGTTACCTTTATGTTCCACGTGATTACTTGTTTTAATTTCAGTTCGATTTGGGTTTCATTTATTCTTTGAAAGTTTTCAAAAGTTCATTAAAAAAATCACTTGAACGTTCGCTTTATTTTCGAAAGTTTTTTTTAAATAAATGACAAATAAAATCCACAAATTATTGGTTAGCTAAATAAGACAGACTAGCTAGGAAGTTACTTTTGATTCCAAATGTATTCTCAGTGACAAGCTGTAAAATTGTCATAAAATTGTCTACAATAGCTGTAGCTATTGTCAGTGATAAGTTGTAAAATAACTTGGAACTAAATAAACTTGTGGTTAAATGCCTCACCAAGACAAAAATTTATATGAGTAATTTTAAATTCTTCTATGACGGTAAAACTGATTCCCGTTAATTTAAGACCCAAATTAAATAAGGAATCAAGGGTCATTAAGGGATAGTAATGGTACTTTAACCTCCCTCGCCCTAAAAGCTCATTGATTTTATTTTAAGCAAATGGTATTAACAATTCATGGCAGCATCAATCCACCTGAGGCCAGAAGACCAGCGCAGGCTACTCCTCCCCTTCAATCAAGGTTTAACTCCCTCCTATGAAGTTTCCTTCAAATCGTTTTTATTGAACTCTCCCCGCCCGTTTGGGAACGACCTGCATTTCGTTTGGTCCCAGATGGATGACCAAAAAAGCATAACCTTTAGCAATCTATCATATTTTATACAGTTAGCATGGACTTTATCATCTTAATCATTATTTCATTTTAGCCGTTGAAAGCAGGATCGAACCAATTTTTTCTACATTTTAATGCAGTAATAGACGCTGCAATTCAAAAAAGTACCCAAACTACTTGTTTTCAAACCAGGGCACTAATTTTAGCATTCCCTGACGTCAAACACTTTCGTCATGGTGACGTGACGAGATTGCCTGTCTTTCGTGAATGGCTACATCAGTTGAGATCGAGACCCGTCTCGTGTCCTCCCATATCTTTTGAATCCGTCGGGCAGTTTCAAGTCGACTTTGACGGCAATCATCCATATTTTCATTTCCTGAATGTCTCTTCTTAAATCCAAATAAGGGAACATACTTCGTAGCTTTGTATTATAGGCAAAAATACTTTCAAGCTGTCTTGGGGCGTAGCTAAGTCACAAGAATCGTCTTCGCTTGACTATGGTACCATGTGAAACTGAAGCTGGTACTCCTGCAGTACAGCATTTTCGCTGAATCTTCAAGTCAGATCCCTCGGATTTTCCTTTGACAGGAGTGACCGAATACAATTAGGGTAGAGATATAGCTTGCTTTCACAGCCCACGTCTTGCAATCGCATAGCAATACTGATAGAACTAGCCACTTGTACATGCTTATTTTCATCATAAGCAGGATTTTCTTTTGTCTCTACAGGCGTTTGTTAAGCTGAGCAAATACTCCGATGGCTGACACTGTAATCACACTGATTTCAAACAAGCATCCATCATGATGGTCAACAAGGAAACTCAAACATTCGAATTCGAGAACTTCCCAATTCTATCAGAGAGTCATCAAGCATAATGGAAGTTTTCAGGGAAGCGTGCGTTATCACGACTTCCGTCTTAGATGAGCTAACATGTAAGCCCAACTGTACTGAGACATTAGCTAGTCCATACAGAATGTTTCTGAAAGGCCCAATGGCTTGTAAAGTTAAAAAATTAAGGGACAAAACGCACCCCAGCTTATCTCATTATCCAATAAAAAACATCGACGACAGCTCTCCGTAAATTGGGATTTGAGTTTTAGTATGGAGACAGTATACCTGTTTGAGCTTAATCATGCTTCTCAGGCGCTCTATCATAAGCCATATCTATCCCATATTCCCCCACGCAGGGTAGGTTTGAGGGCAATGATATAGTAAACAAACGGCACGACAGTCTATACTTGGTGTTTTAATCTGTGCTCTAGGATTTGCTGCTGGAAAAAAGCTGGTAAGGAATCCCCATTCCTGATCAAAATCCTGCGTGAACTGATCTTGTTTTTACGTTTCAGCTCCATTGGGGTAGCTAGTGGCTGCTAATCTGGAACCAAAGCAGAGAATTGGTTAAGCAGCTTTTTGAAATATTGCTGTCAACATTCTGTTATCTCCGAGTTGTTCGAAAGCCGATTTCCGCTTTGATCCTGGACAAAAAAACTAGCGGGCTTTGACGATTTATAAATGATTATCTACAACTATCCCAAGAGATTCCCTCAACAAAACACCAAGCATGTCTTAGTTCAATTGTCTTCTCATTCTTTAAAATAATTTTCAACTACGACAAAGCACGCTGGCCCTTGGATTCTACTTTTTAAATCTTCGCAAAATCCTCGTCACCTAGCACCACCTCTTCATTCTTATTTAGTCCCAAACTAAGAAATTTAGTCTTCTTAACATTAACATTCGAACATTTTTCTTATACCCTAAGCCCTCAAAACCACCAAATATTTGTTCAGTTTATTGATATTATTATTAACAAAATTACTTTTATTTGCATTCGCTTCAGTGTTCTCTTTGAAGTAACTCTCTAACTATCTTCAGTGGTCCTAAACCAGAGTAATATCAATTAAATATACAGATATTGTTTTTTTTCTAGTTTTATGTTTTATTTCATTTTAGGCTATATATTATTTTAATTGTTATCTTTGACCTTAGTATTGAATTCACCTTGTTTTATACTGACGAAATATCCGCGTCATTTTAGTTTATCTTTCCTTCAACTGGCCGTAGTCCCGTTTGTTTTCTTTATCTTGAAGTTTTTTTTTCTCTGTGCTTTCAAAATTATTGTTATTTTCTAGTATATGTTAATTTTTTACTTGCTAATATATTTATTCATTTTGCTAGTATTTTCAGTTAATATCATCTGAGTTTACAAGAATTTTGACTTTCTGTTTGATGCCATATTCTCCCATAGTCTTCATTGTCTTCCGTAGGCTAATGTCGATCAAAATAATACATGTAAGTAGGGATTGTAAAAAATCCTGCATACCTTAAGATTTGAAAACAATACAACTACTAACCTCCCTTCCAACATTAACCGCTGCAACATAGTTCACATAAATAGCAGTAATCAGTCTAATATCAGACTAATCACTGTCTGGTATACAATATAAGAATAGAATCTTCACTAAAGCTCTTCTATCGGCTGAATGAAACAACTGTTCACAATTTCTCAATTATTAATCTAAGAGTAAAAATATGGTCAACAAACCTTCTCCCCTTGTTAGAAACACACTGCTTCCGTCTCAAAATTTCAGCAACATTAGTCTAATAAGTATCAAGCATGTTACATAATTTGACTCCTGCATAAATCAGGCAGACGCCTCTACATAATTACCACACTCACTCTTGTCCTCTTTTCTATAAAGGGGTTTAATTAAGGTTTTCCTGAAGCCCCTTAGGGACTTCCCATTTTTAATTATATTCAGTATCTTATCTCTCACTCCATAACCACAACATTTCTGAAACTCGTTTGTCACGCTATTGGTGCCTTATCATTATAATACCTTATCTGCTATCTTTGTATTTGATGTTATTGATAATTTTAAATTCCGTTCCCTTAAGACACATTAAATATTAAAAAAAAACAAGTTTTTTTAAATAAAAGTAAGGAGCAACATTAAAACTTAAAACAAACAAAAATTACTCCGTATATGAAAGGGGCTGTTCCCTCCTCAACGCCCCAATCTTTACACTAAAGTTTGACTCTTTCTCTCAACTCTACTTTTTAAAACAGTAAAAAACTTAGCGTAAAGATCGGGGCGCTGAGGAGGGAACAACCCCTTTCATATACGGAGTAATTTTTGTTCGTTTTAAGTTTTAATGTCGCTCCTTACTTTCAGTTAAAAAAAACTTTGTTTTTTATTTAATTTGTGAACGTTTTTGAATTAATGATTAAAAAAAATTAATTTTTTTGGCTAAATGGCTTTCTCATAGTTTTGATTAGACAATTTTGTGAAAAAAAGAGCATTGGAATAGGCCTAGTTACCCACCAATTTTTGGGTTACTTAAAAAGGCAACTAGAACTTTTAATTTTAAGAACGTTTTTATTAGTAAAAATGTACGTAACTTACGAATTAACTTACGTAATGAACTTCTAAATTCGTATGCTTTTATTACGTATATGATGGGGTTTGCCCCCTTGTCAATACCTCGCTATTTACATTAAAGCTTAAATTTTGTCCCAATTTCTTAAGAATGACCCCTGAATCACAATGGCCGTAGAATAAATAGTTGAAATTAATAAAATTACTTCAGCGTAAAGAGCGAGGTATTAGGAGAAGGTGTACTCCTTATACGCGTAATAATTTCCGTTCGTTTTATGTTTTAATGCTGCTCCTTACTTTCAGTTGAAGAAACTTTTTGTTATTTATTTTTTCGTTGCTCTTTAAAAAAACACAAAAAAAATCCTGCAGCCCCCTTCAAGGAAATTATCTTCTCCCATGGCAAATTCCTCCATGGAGAGCCCCCCCCCCCGAATAACCCCCTCCCCTCAACCCTCCCCCCAACCAAAAACATCCCCCTGAAAGTGTCTGTATACTTTCCAATAACCATTACTATGTGTAAACACTGGTCAAGGTTTGTGACTTGCAGCCCCTCCCACGGGGACTGTGTGGGAGTAAGTCGTCCCCAAAGACATACTTTTTAGGTTTTTTGACTATGCTGAATAAAATGGCTGTCTCAGAATTTTGATACGGTGACTTGGGGAAAAAATAAGTATGGGAAGGGGCCTAAGTGCCCTCCGATTTTTTTGGTCACTTAAAAAGAGCACTATAACTTTTAATTCCGTTTAATAGTAATTACTTTTCGTGTTGAAGTTGAAAGAATTTCACTATATGAATTTGTTTTGTTTGTTTTAGGTATTAATTAAATATAAAAAAAACAAGTTATTTTAACTCTAAGTAAGGAGCGAAATTAAAACTTAAAACGAGCAGAAACTATTCCACCCCCTCCTCAACGCCCCACTCATTACGCTAAAGTTTGGCTCTTTGTCACAACTCTACTTTTTAAAACAATAAAAAACCTAGCGTAAAGAGCGAGGCATTGAGGAGGGAACAACCCCTTTCATATGCGGAATAATTTCTGTTCGTTTTAAGTTTAATGTTGCTCCTTACTTGCAGTAAAAAAAACTTTTCATTTAATTTCTGAACGTTTTTGAATTAATCCACGTTTTGATTTGGCTCACCGCACATGAATAATTAAAACGAAATTTGCATATTATTTTTTTTTGCTAAATGGCTTTCCCATAGTTTTGATCGGACAATTTTGATAAATAAAATGGTGTAGGGGAGGGGGCCTAGCTGCCCTCAAGTTCTTGGTTTATTAAAAATACAACTAGATTTTTCATTTTTTTTTTTTTTTACGAGCGTTTTTGTTAGTAACAAACATACGCACCATGCGAATTAACTTACGCAACGAACTTCTATATTTGTGTATTTTTATCACGTATATGAGGGGGTTCGCCTCTTCGTCAATACCTCGCTCTTTACACTAAAGCTTGAATTTTGTCCCAAATCTTTAAGAATAACCGCTGAATCACAAAGACCGCAGAATAATTAGGTGAAATTACTTAAAGTATTTTAGCATAAAGAGTAAGGTATTGTGGAGGAGACGAACCCCCTTATATACGTAATATTTTAAGTTTAATCCTCCTCACTACTTCCAGTTGAAAAAAAAATATTTATTTTCTCATTGTTTTTTTTTTTTAAATAATGCTGGAAAATCCTGCACCCCCTTCACGAAATTCTCTTCCCTCATGATAAATTCCTCCATGGAAAGATCCTCCCACATAAAGCCATTCCCCCGACTCACCCCTACACCAACGCAAAAAAGTCCCCTTGAAAACATCTGTACACTTCATAATAACGATTACTATATGTAAACAATGGTCAAAGTTTGTAACTTGCAGCCCCTCCCCCGGGGACTGTGGGGGATTAAGTCATCCCCAGAGACATATTTATCAAGTTTTAGACTAAGCTGAACAGAACGGCCATCTCAAAATTTTGATCCGGTAACTTTGGGGGAAAATGTTCTTGGGAGGGGGCCTAGGTGCCCTCCAATTTTTTGGTCACTTAAAAAGGGCACTAGAACTTTTAATTTAAGTTAGAATGAGCCCTCTCACGACATTCTAGGACCACTGGGTCGATACGATCACCCCTGAAAAAAAAGCATCCGTGATCTGTCTTATGGCAAAAAATACAAAATTCCTCACTTTTGTAGATAAGAGCTTGAAACTTCTACAGTAGGGGTGTCTGATACGCTGAATCTGATGGTATTATTTTCATTAAAATTCTATTACTTTTAGGGGATGTTTTCCCTATTTTCTAAAATAAGGCAAATTTTCTCAGGCTCGTATCTTTTGATATGTAAGACTAATCTTGATGAAACTTATATATTTAAAATTAGCACTAAAATACGATTCTTTTGATGTAACTATTGGCATCACAATTCATTTTTTTAGAGTTTCGGTTACTATTGAGCACCAACTGCTTGATATGGTTCTTTATTCTTCTTGGAAGACATCTTTTGAATTAATTTGTGTTCGTTTTTATGGCACTTGGTATTTATCAAGTGACATATAGCGATTTAGGCGCTTCCAGATAAGCTAGGACGATGAAATTTGGCAGGCGTATCAGGGACCGGACCAGATTAAATTGGAAATAGTCGTTTTCCCGATTTGACCATCTGGGGGGGGGGATTGGGGGGCCGGTTAATTCGGAAAAAATAGAAAAAATGAGGTATTTTTAACTTACGAACGGGTGATCGGATCTTAATGAAATTTGATATTTAGAAGGATATCGTGTATCAGAGCTCTTAATTTAATTCCCGACCGGACCCGGTGACGTTGGGGGAAGTTGGAGAGGGAACCTACGATCTTGGAAAACGCTTAGAGAGTAGGGATCGGGATGAAACTTGGTGGTAAAAATAAGCACAAGTCCTAGATACGTGATTGACATAACCGAAACGGATCCGCTCTCCTTGGGTGAATCGGGGGGGGGGGGGGGCTTAATTCTGAAAAACTAGAAAAAATCAGTTATTTTTAACTTACAAAGGAATGATCGGATCTTAATGAAATTTCATATTTAGAAGGACCTCGTAACTCAGATCTCTTATTTTAAATCCCGATCGGCTCCAATGTCATTGGGGGGAGTTGGGGGGAACCGGAAATCTTGGAAAAGGCTTAGAGTGGAGAGATCGGGATGAAACTTGGTGGGTGGAATAAGCAAATGTCGTAGATCCGTGATTGACGTATCCAGATTGAATCCACTCTCTTTGGGGGAGTTAGGGGGCGGTCCAATGCTTTGGTGAGCTTGGTGCTTCTGGACGTGCTAGGACGATGAAAATTGGTAGGCGTGTCAGGGACCTGCACAAATTGACTTGATAAAGCCGTTTTCCCAGATTCGACCATCTGGGGGACTGGAGGGAGAGGAAAAATTAGAAAAAAATGAAGCATTTTTAACTTACGAATGGGTGATCGGATCTTAATGAATATTAATATTTAGAAGGACCTCGTGTCTCAGAGCTGTTATTTTACATCCGACCGGCGTTAAGCCTCTGATTTTCGTTTTAAATCAATCTGTTGGTTCTTAGAATTTTGCCAGAACTCATGCCATATGAGCTCTTAGCTCTTGTTTATTGACATGGTTTTACTATTGGTTTATAATAAGAACATTTATAGATTTTTTCTTTCACTATTTCTGCTTCAGAATGAAAATGTTAGATTGGAATTTGTAGTACAGACACCACCGGAATATTCACCCACAATGGTCAGCTGTAGTTGTGTTATAAGCTTTAACTAAATAGTGTTACTATGCAATTTCTGATGGATTGGGAAGCGTGTTATAATTTCTATGAGTTTTAAACTTGCGTAATTTTTAGTCTTCTACCCTTTCAAAATTTCGAATTGTTCCTAATCCCCTAAAATGTTCCTGAGAAACTGCACATACACTAATCATTAGGTCCTTTTAATACTGCTTTTTTAATCTACTTTTTAAGATCTATTTTGTATTATCTTGATAAACTTTAGCCTACGGAAGACAACAAAGACTGTGGGAGAATATGGTATCAAACGGAAAGTCCAAATTCTTGTAAACTCAGATGATATCAATTAAAATATTAGCAAAATGAATAAATATACTAGCAAATAAAAAAGAATTAACATATAGATCCTTTTAATACTGCTTTTGTAGCTACAATTATTTCCACGTTTTTCATAAGAAAAATGACCGACCCAAAACGTAGAGACAATTTAGGATTGACGGAAACTCACGCAAAACTGAGACAAGAACAGAATCGGGGAAAATATTTTTTTTTGTAAAGCTGAACATATTAAAAGATCTCTAAAAGGAGTCTCTGATACTCTACTCATATTTCAAGAAATTATATAAGTTTATTTTCATTTTTAGTCCTTTGATTAAGTAATTTATTTTAGTTTTTTAAGTGTTGGATTTTAAGTAATTAGTCAATCTTTTTTAAGTACCTTCAAGATTTGGAATCCCTGCAAAGTTCCGTTAACAATGAGATTTCACCAATACTGTAATTCATCCCGCTCCAAAACCCGGTATTATCTGACGGTAGTGTCATTCGTATCGGATAATCTAAACGCTGAGATGAACTAATATTGTAGTTGTCCCATGCAAGGTAGTATTCAGGGGAAGGAGAGGCTGGAGATTTCCCGGTGTGACTGTCTAACCCGTTCAAAAATAACAAAAATAGTTTTAACAATTTTTCATGCGTTTTGTATTTCTTTTGTACCCTCCCCTCAAACAAAAATCGTGGATACGGCCCTGGTCAGATTTATTTCTCTTTATCTCAGATCTCATATAGTCTTTGTTTTTCTTTTCGAAAAAATATTTCTGAGCTATGATCAGCTGCATTAGCTCCTCCCAAAATTTCAATACCTTTTTATTCCACCTTTTCAATTCTTTGTCTTATTATTATTGTTTAGATTAATATGAAGACATTTTTGCATAATCTTATCACCGAAATCAAATTCTGGGTACTGAGGTGTTGTGCTACAGCTATGTTCGATCTCTGGGTCTCATATTACCAAACTGACGTCAAATCTACTGCGCCACTACACGATCACTTTTCCATTTTTTTTTTTCGCGGTTTTTATTCTATCCGAATAAGGCTCGCGCATTACCCAATCAGAAACTTCAGTTAAAATCATGATTTACTTGCCCATTACTAGTTTCAAATAGAATGCGCATTAGTTAGGCTTAATTCGGTTCTGGACGCTAGAGAAATCTTTAGTATCAATAGGTTTGGTTTCAATTTATTCCCGAGATTAACACAAGCTAAATCTTGGTATTAGTAAAATCTCATTGTGAATAGGCATTAATTAAGTTTTTAATAACATTAATTAGGCATCAGGGCTGGTGTTTACGGACACCGTCAGTTATTGCAGAGATACAATAGCATATAAAAATACCTTATCTTTCATCTGTTGTCCAATTTGAGATCCAAGGTGCAGTAGGCTGAGAACTTTTGAGGTCCAGGGAATGGTTGCCTCGCCTTGCATTGTTTCAAACCTAACTCCATGAACAGACTGAGTCAGATGGTAAACTGAGAAAACGATTTTTGTTCCTTGTAGGTAAAAACTAATTGCCAAGTCTCCAGGCAGGCTTGGTGATAATGACTTCTGAAAAAAGGGTAAAGAACAGATTTTCGCTAATTCAGGGAGGTGTAAGACTGTGTTAATGAAACATTCAGGGATAAATATACGGCCAAACCAAGAAAGATTTTTCAAGGCCCCTACCTCCAACCAAATAAAATGATGAAATATTATGGAATAAAGCTTTTTGAAAAAAATTTCTTTAATAAAAAATAAAATTCTTCGCGTAGAGTCAGACTCTTTTGGAAAGTAGCCAACTCTCCAGGCGGATTAAGTGATAATGACTTCTGAAAAAAAAAGTTAAGAACAGATTTTCGCTAATTCAGAGAGTTGTAAGACTATGTCAATAAAACATTCAGGGATAAATATACGGCCAAACCAAGAAAGATTTTTCAAGGTTCCTACCTCCAACCAAATAAAATGATGAAATATTATGGAATAATTTTTTCTGAAAAAACTTTCTTTAATAAAAAATGACAAGAAAATGCTTAGCGTAGATTCTGGTTCTTTTGGAAAGTAGCCAACTTTCCAGGCGGATTAAATGACTTATAAAAAAAGTAAAAAATGAATGAAAGTCTCACGAATAAATCTAAGGCCGAATCAGGAGATTTTTCAAGGTTCCTACCTCTAACCAAATAGAACAATGAATTTTATGGAATAAAGCTTTCTAAAAAAGCTTTCTTTAACAAAATAAGAAAAGAAAATATTTAGCGTAGAGTCTAGCTCTTTTGGAAAGTAGCCAAATCTCCAGGTGGACTTGGTGGTAATGACTTCTTAAAAAAAAAAGTAAAGAACAGTAAATGTAAAGTTTCCGCTAGTTCGGTGAGTTATTAGAGTGTATGAATGAAACTCTCAGGAATAGATCAACGGCCAAACCAGGAAAGATTTTTCAAGGCTCCTACCTCCAGTCAAATAGAATGATGAAATTTAATGAAATAAAGCTTTCTAAAAAGAAGTTTTACTCAACAAAAAGAGAAAAAAAGTGTTAAGTGTAGAGTCTAGCTCTTTTGGAAAGTAGCCAAATCTCCAGGTGGACTTGGTGGTAATGACTTCTAAAAAAAAGAGTAAATAATTACTTTTCGCTAATTCAGAGAGTTGTTAGAGTACGTGAATAAAACTCTCAAGAATGGACCTACGGCCAAACTAGGGAAATTTTTTCCAAGTTCCTACCTCTAACTAGATAAAATAAAAAGATATTATGGAATAGATCTAAATAGAATGAAAGTTTTTGTGAAAGAAGCTTTCTTGAATAAAAAAAAGAAGAAAAAATCAGAGTAAAATCTGGTCCTTTCGAAAAGTGACCAAATCTCCATGTAGTATTGGTAATAACAACATAAAAAAAACGAAATAAAATAAATCTCACTTTTTTTCAGATGATTTTTTCAAGCTTTAACTCTTTTTTTTCAAATTTAGAATAGATATTTATGAAAAAAAGCTATTTTAGAGGCAAAAAAAGCTTAGCGCAGCGTTCTTTTGAAAAGTGGCCAAATCTCCACGAAGGAAAAAAATAAATAGAAAAAAAACAACTTTTTTTCCATAGAAAAAAAAAACAAACAACTTCCTTAGATAACAACTTCCATAAAAAAAGTTTTCCACTTATTCACAAAAACAATGCAAACTTACCATGAGGCAGAAATTAGCCCCACTTTTTAAGAAATAATCTTCACAAATCAAAAGCATCTATAGAATCTTTACAGAATCCAGACAAACACAAATAGGTCTTCTGGTCTTCAAGCTATAGATCTTAAATTAAAGACTCAAGTTCATAGGTATAAACTTATACCATAGGTAAAAATTTATCTAAACTAACATCAGTTTATACAACCCTAATAAAGAGAGAATTAATGCCTGGTTTGCTTCTCAGTCAATTGCACTATCTGTCTTTGCTTTTTCTACAATTAACCATAACTTGATGCCCACAACTATTCCATTTTATTTCAAAAATCAACGGCTTATCACTATCTTTGCTCTATGACTATATACCTTGGTTTTACTGCCCTAGGAGTGACGCATGGACGGATAAATAGATAGACATATCGCTATAGGTACGGATTGAAGCGCTTGAAATCTATTTTGACAACCTGAAAAGACCTAACCTTCCTTCCCCCATAATATTATACTTCAGAATAGCAGGAAGCAAAACCCATAAAAAACACAGTACAATTCCTTTTTAGGCCACACGTCAAGAAGAAGAAGAAAAAAAAAATCCGAACAGTAAGAAAAAATTGCCATGTGCACACCGGGCACTGGAAATTTCAAACACCTTCTCGTATTCAGTATAAACATTTCTTTTAAAATTATGTTTTGTTGCTAAATCCAAATGCGCAATTCGATTTTTCTTACAACACAAAGGTCCTTCTTTTCACTTGAGGGTCTTCAAGCACTAAAATAGTGGTGTGAAAATCTGGCGATAAGAAAATTTCGCTTACCTATTCGAATTCAGCATGAAAAGTTCTATTAGAACAAGCGTAAACAATTAATATTTGAAAAGGGGAACCGATAATATTTGGCTCCCCGATCAGCATTTTCGCCCCCTGTAATTGGTGCAATTTTCGATACTCTGGGGGGGAGGGGTATGTGTCCCTGAAACTACCTCCTGGATCTGCCCCTGCACTAGAATTAAATGCTTTGTTTTTAAATCCAAAAAGGCAAATAAATCATTTTTATCAGACCCAAGGCCTCATAAAAATGACCTAAATGATATTTAGGATTTCTTTTTTTCCTAGAGCTTCATATATTACAAAAGATAAATACAAAGTCCATATTAAAAACCACGAGCAATGGAAACATTCTGATTAAATTCTCAGGTCCAACAAAAAACTTTTTATCAGAGCTAAGTGTTCTAGATTTTAAACCATTTGGGCATATTTTGTTATGATTCCCGCCGTATCTAAGGTTACTGTTTGTGAGTTTCAGTTTATTCATTTTTGCACGGTAAATCCAAAATCGTAACTGCACTTTTGCAGGGCTGATAGCCCCTATGCCTTCTCAAGACTAGAACACAATTTGCGCTTTACTGAAAAAACAAACAAAAAACAAATGACCGTGGATTGTCAGTTAAATTGACATATACTGACATTTCTTCGTTAAAGTTTTAATATTTTTTCATTTATGAAAGTAATAAAGGAGAAAAAGTTTCAAACATATTTTGTTTTCAGTAAAGGGCAAGTTGTGTCCTGGTCTTGAGAAGGCATAGGGGTTATCGGCCCAACTCAGGTTAAGTTTTAGTCGTTTTGAGTTTCATTTATTTATTGATAGTTATTTTGTGGAAGTTTCACGCTTGGAAGATTATTTGACTTTATTTTAGCTCGTTCTTGGCTTAATGGAGCTCTTTACTTTTCTTCGAAAAACTTGTCTTTTGGAAAAAAAATTTAAATTAATTTCTGTTCATTTTTATTGACATAGTCTTTTTCATAAAAAAAATTGTATATCTTTTCAGTTTTCTTCTATAAGGATCCATAGTATGGGTTGCTATTTGCATGCTGGAGAAACTTTTTCAACAATTGTTAATCCTGGAACAAACAGTATTTTTTAATTTAATTTATAGCTTCTGAAATTGACCTGAAATAAAAAAAACTTAATATCACTCCCAAAAGATTCTATCTCTGCTCTGTAACAACATATGCACTTAAACTCTTTGTATTTATTTAAATTGTAAGAGCAGATGTAGTAATAGTAGTATCCCCAAAACTTTCAACTTAATACCTCCAGTCGTTCTCGACATATTGCTGAGGTGTCTTATTGGCAACCATTTAACAGAATTTCTTTTGATTTATATTTAAAGAAACATTTAGTTTTAAAGCGTAATGGGCCGATTGAATGATCGTGAGGGTTGACATATCTAGTATCCCTAAAGACATAGTTGCTGGATCGTTCTACAAAGCTGAACAAAATGGCCGTCTCAAAATTTTAACTGTATACGTTTGAAAAATGAACGGGCTTGAAAAATGAGGGGTAAGCCACCCTCTGATACCTCTCAATATTAAAAAGGGCACTAGAAAATCTGATTTCCAAACAAATAAGCCCATTCCGTAGTTTTTACGATCAACCTTTCTAGACATATCTTATATGCCCCCAGGGAATAACCTTTGGTTAGTTGCCCTCCGATCACTTTTGGCTATTAAAAAGGGCAGTAGCTCTTTCAATTTTCAATCGAATGAGCTCTTTTCGAAGTTTCTACGACAACAAATGACCACCTCAAAATTTCTATCACGTGCATTTCGGGAAGATACGAGGTGTGTTTGTGTAAGGAGGGGGGGGGGTATCCATCATCCGATCACTCTGAATCTCAAAGAGGGCACTAAAACTTCTGATTAGCCATTTGAGATGGCCATTTGTTGTCGAAGAAACCTCGAAAACAGTTCATTCGATTGGAAATTGAGAGAGCCGAAGTTTATATGATCACGCTTTCTGCATTCTGTTAGTAGTAAACAAATGAGGTTTCAAAACCGTTGACGACAGAAATATACCAATTGCATACCAGATCGCTCTTTACTTAGGCAGCGCTATTGCGCTGCCTATAATATAAGTGTGGTTCAATCCCGCTTTCTGGGGCTATAATGAAAGAAAGGTTGAGACGGCTAGGCCACGTTCTACGGATGAAGGATGACAGATTACCGAAGATTGTCCTTTTTGGCCAACCGTCTGGGGCTACACGGAAAGCAGGTCGTCCTTGTCTGAGTTGGGAGGATGTCATAAATAAAGATTTAAACGAAATGGGAACTCCTTGGGAGGGTGTAAAGAGGGAGGCTTTAAATAGATTAGGTTGGAGGAGGAGCGTGCGTAGCTATGTTGGCCTCAGGCGGCTTGGTGCTGCAGTGAGTTATTAGTAGTGGTAGTAGTATTGCCTAATATTTCTTAAAGTATTTTTTTTTTTGCTGAGTTCTCTGATTCTGACATTAAACACCTGTTTTTCAAAAACAATCGTTTGTTTTATGTGCGACAAGCTAAAGCTAGCCGCATTCTGTCAATAATAAATAAATAAGGTTTCAAAACCGTTGATGATAGAAATGTATCAATTGCACACCAGAATTTAGAATAGAAAGTTCAATCAAAATAGCAAATTTTAGCTTTGGACAATTTTAACTTACGTTCCACAGCGTACTTAGAGTTGGGATTTTCCAGCCTATTCTTGCTTGGTAAAGCAAAAAAATAAACGTTACTAGATTTAAAAACGTGCACGGTAAAGACAAAAACGTCATTAGATTTAATCTAGAATCCATAGTTTCAAGTATATGATTTTTGAATCTTTTGAGAAGAAGCTCTGACATTGAAAAACAAAACTGTAATTTTAAAAGATGGAAACGTACTGGGAACGATGGGTGATGGAAACGTACTGATTGCATTCAAAAATTCAGCATAGGAACTTGTATTTAAGTTAAGTGTTTAGATTTGGAAAAACACATTTTGTTATGTTCCTCAGTCTACCTAAGGTTACTGTTTGTGGATTGCAGTCTATTCATACTTTGCATGCTAAAATTAAAAAAAAGAATCATTTTTAGCATTCATAGTTTTGCATAGATGTTTTTGAAGGTTTCTGGTCGAATTTCTGTTGTTTCAAAAAAAAAGAAAAAAGGAAAAGAATAAAGCAACATACCATATTTTTGCTATTCAATAGTTCATCCATCGTCTTCTTCTTAGGAATCAATAAAGCATTTTTACATCGATCAATCAGTACCAAACATTCTGTTAATATAGAATAACACTCTTCAACTGTGCTGAAATGAAATATATACACACATAAATGCAGGTTTTTGTCACAGGCACACTAAGCTCTGAGCACCCATAGATTGGTATCAGGTGAAGGGGAGAGGGAGAAAAAAGGACAGAAGGTATAAATCCTTCAGAGCCACTTCTGGCGCATATAGGGCCAATTTGAAATTTCAGTTGCTGGACTTTTTTCACAATCCTATTGCCAACCTTGTTGCATCGGTAATCAAACCCTTGGCCTCGTGTTGTCAAGCAGAGCATCAATCGCCACATGGTCAATCGCCACATGCTGCCACATGGTCAGGGAGAAAAAACACAAGTATAGTATTTTTCCATCACAATTAATACTCCATGCCGGTAATTCTTTGAAAGTAGTTTAAGGAGACCCG
This sequence comes from Artemia franciscana, assembly GCF_032884065.1. Classification (NCBI taxonomy): domain Eukaryota; kingdom Metazoa; phylum Arthropoda; class Branchiopoda; order Anostraca; family Artemiidae; genus Artemia; species Artemia franciscana. The sequence continues at coordinate 7,098,105 of NC_088881.1, forward strand.
CCTCTTACTGGGACGCTTGGTTACTACAATTGGCTTACTGAGAAGTAAATTTGCATAATTTAAACAACAGAAAGGGAGAGAGGGGGCTTCCCTCCAATACTGGAAAAAATCCCCAGGAAAAAAAAAACAGAAAAACCAACCTTGTTTCAAAAGGCATTATAATTCAGTAAATGATTAAAGCAGAATCTGTTCTACCGTTTAACTGTAATATTGCCGTCGTATGTTGAAACACTCGAACCACAGAACACACACACAAAAAAGAACGCAGGCAAAAATCAACAAAAAATAAGCTAAAAGTATATGACATAAACAGCTTAAAAAGATGTAGTTTTTTCCAATTTCTATTGATTGAACTGTTGCAAAATCAATTGCTCTGAGTAGAATCAAGATATCCAGTTTAGTCTAAGTGATTTTACTAAACAATGGAGCTTTCGAGGGGGAAAGCAGTGTATTGTAATAAGTGTATTATAATTCAATTTTGAATTGTATGTTGTATTGTCTTGTATTTAATAATAAACTTCTCTCTCTTGTCTCTCAAAATGAGTTAAAATTTAATCAGTTGATCTTATCTCGGTCTGATCACAAATGCACAAAGGAAAGGCACATGAAAGATTGTTCGTAAAAAAAGCTGATTGTACATTGCGTGCCCGCTATATATTGCGCACCCTTTATACACTGTACATCACAAAAATATATAGTTTGTGTAATGTGTACCCTTATTTCGTAAGTGAAAGGAATGCTTCCTTAAAAAAACAATGTTGTTGTATTGAAAAGTACGTTGATTCTTAATAGAAAGTTTTTACTTACCATTCTTTGCTCTCAACAATCTGACAAGCAGTTTGAATGACTAAACAAAGGTAATTGGCAGCATCTTGAATTTGCTGTAATTTCCAGGGGTTCTCTTGAGTTATCGCTGTGTGATACATCACATTCGGATGTTTATGAAGCTTGAGGCTAATATCCTAAATAACAAAAAATAAAAAATATTTTTTGACGTTTTGGTACTGTTTTTTACTGTTTTAAACTGTTTAACTGTTTTAAAAATACAGTTAAGAGAAAGAGTCGGACTTTAGCGTGAAAAGCGGAGCGTTGATGGGGAAGCAGCCCCTTTCATATATGAAGTAATTTCTGTTTTAATGTCACTCCTTACTTTAAGTTAAAACACACTTGTTTTTATTTAATTTAATTTCTGAACGTTTTTGAAGCAATGCATGTTTTGATTTATGCTCTCCGCACATGAATAATTAAAACGAAATTTGCATATTTTTTTTTTTTTGGCTGAATGGCTTTCTCATAGTTTTGATCGAATGATTTTGAGGAAAAAAGGAGCGGGGAAGGAGGTCTAGTTGCCCTCCGATTTTTTGGTTATTTAAAAAGGCAACTAGAAATTTTAATTTTTTACGAATGTTTTTAATAGTGAAATTATTAGTAAAAATAAATTTTATTAGATAAAGATATACGTAACTGACAAATTAGCTTACGTAACGAACTTCTGTATTCTCATATTTTTATTACATATATGAGGGGGTTCACCCCTCGTCAGTACCCCGCTCTTCACGCTAAAGCTTAAATTGTGTCCCAATTTCTTAAGAATGATCCCTGAATCACAAAAGCCGTAGAATAAATAGTTGAAATTTCTAAAAATACTTTAGCGTAAAGAGCGAGGTATAGGGTTCTGCTCCGCCTCAAGGTTTGTCGCTTTACCTAAATCTCTTGACTTGTCTAGTTCTTTGGCGTACCGCATTATTAGGTATTTTGGATATTTGCATCTACCAAGCTCCAAATACTTTTTACAAAGGCGCTGTCTATGTTTGGTAACACTTTTAAGATGTATACCTCGCTTTGATTTAATTTTCCCAATGATTTCGGCTTTGTGTGCACAACTTTACTGAAGGCTCCTGACTATTTCTCATTTCTAGGTTCCTTCATTGCATTGAAATAATTTATGAAAATTTCACATTCTATTAACAAGCAGCTGATTATACCAGCTTGTCATTTTGGTCTCTAGGGGGTATTATCGGCGATCTGAAACGATTCTTTCTGGCAACCGACTTGTAAAAGTTTCAGGTAGCTGAAAATATTCTATGGGACTGTTAGAAAACAGGAAAATACATCGAAAAATGGTTCCAATCATCTTACAGGCTATTGTCTTCTACTCATGATAGTACCGATTTTGTTCTAAAAGACACATCCTTCATAGAGTACACTTGTGAAAAAGACCTAGATTTCTAAGCAATTAGAGGAAATTGAGCAAAATCCTTGCAAACATTTTGTAGCATCTTCACGAAGCTATGGCCTGATATTAAAAGCGGCATCTTCCGCCAATGAATACTTGAGTACTTTTTAAATATAAATTTTCAATTTAACATGGAATTTTCGAGTTCCATCAGTTCACTTAATCACGGCCTTAATGGGGGTTCACTTTGCCCTGTCACTGTCTTTGGCTTTATGCATTTACTCTCCCCTGTGGCTGATTGGTTTCCAATCTCTATTAACTTATGAAAAAGGCCTAGAACTTTCAATTTTTGATTTAATGAGCATCCTCCATACTTTCTACAACCGTGAGATGGAGGTGAAGATGAGGAGGGGGCAGTCCCCCAAAAAAATGGAATGAATTCTGTCCATTTTCGGGTTATTGTTACTTTCATAATAACAGCATAGACCAGAAATATTCTCAGAAATCAAGAGGGATGAAATATTAATTTCATTTTTTGATGTGTTTTTTTTTTAAGTTGTTTTTACTCCCCCCCCCCCTAAAAAATGACCCCCAAAACAAAAATCTTTGATACAGCCCAGGGGATTATATATTAGTTTATACCTCCATCCTCCCCTTGTCACTTTCTTATAACTAATTCTGTATTTATTTGAAGGCTTGATGAGAGTAAGGATGTTTTGGTATTAAAATGCACCCTTTGATGCATCTTTCTTCCTTCTTATTTAGCCAAAATATTTTTAAGGTCTATGCAAGTATCAATTTCTTACATTTTACATTCCAAACATTTGCATAAGGGTTTTAAAGCTCTGCAATTGGGCTCTATGATTGTTTTATAGCTGTAAGAGAGAAAGGGAGATGCCTCAGAGGGTGTATTTTAATACTAAAACACCCCAATTCTCATTTAGCCTTCAGATAAATATAGAATTACTCCTAAGGGAGAAATTAATATATCATCCCCAGCGCTGTATCTAGGGAATTTAGTTATTTTTTTTTGGATTAAAACAACTAAAAAAAAAAAAAAAAACACATCAAAAATGTGATATTGATATTTAATCCTTATTGGTTTCTGGGAATTTTTCTGGTCTGTGCTGTTATTATGAAAGCAGAGTAACATTAAACCCCAAAAATGAGCACAATTTATTCTGTATAGGAGGGGGAATGCCCCTTCCTCTTCCTACCTCTGCCTCACGATTGTAGAAACTTCAGATGATGTTCATCCAATTAGAAATTTATTGTTCTAGTCCTTTTTTTATAAGTCAATTGTGATTGGAAACCAAGCAGCTGCGGAACGGGGTATTTTCCGCGGGGGTATTTTCAGGGGGGAGGGTGGTAAATACCTGGACCTGTAGACAGTGACTGAGAGAATGGAACCTCCACTAACATGCTTTAAAAAAGGTAGAAATAAATCTGTCTTTAATTTAGATAACTTCGAAGACCACACTGCCTTTCCATGACGAAAGTAAAACGGTTCAAAATAGGGATGATACCTTTTTATTGACAGTGAATAGATATAAATTTTTTTTAACTGGATATTTCGAACACATATAGTGTTCATCATCAGCAGTAAAACTAAAAGACATGAATAAAAATAAACAAAATTCATACCTAGTTTATTTTATTCATGTCTTTTAGTTTTACTGCTGATGATGAACACTGTATATGTGTTCGAAATATTCAGTTAAAAAAATTTTTATATCTATTCACTGTCAATAAAAAGGTATCATCCCTATTTTGAACTGTTTTACTTTCTGTCTTTAATTGTTTCTAACATCCAATTTTCTTTGATTGTTGACAACAAAACAGCTTTCTTATGAATCCTCTTGACAGGCATTTATGTCATGGCCTTTAAAACAAGCTATTCCAGCAAGGTAGAAAATGTAATGATTCTGACTTGTTTTTTACGCAATGATATTGTCTCATATTTGGAGATTACTGAAAAACAAAGTATGGTGGTTTAGTTGCACAAGGGTTCAGTTACACAAGTGTTCATTTGCAGAGGGGTTTAGTTCCACAGTGGTTCAGTTGCACAGTGGTTCAGTTGTTAGTGGCATGAGGGTTCAATTAGACAAGGGTTCACTTGCACAGGGTTTCAGTTATATGGGATTTAGTTGCATGGTTCTTCAGTTGCTTGGGGTTCAGTTACACAAGTGTTCATTTGCAGAGGGGTTTAGTTCCACAGTGGTTCAGTTGCACAGTGGTTCAGTTGTTAGTGGCATGAGGGTTCAATTACACAAGGGTTCACTTGCACAGGGTTTCAGTTATATGGGATTTAGTTGCATGCTGGTTCAGTTGCTTGGGGTTCAGTTACACAAGTGTTCATTTGCAGAGGGGTTTAGTTCCACAGTGGTTCAGTTGCACAGTGGTTCAGTTGTTAGTGGCATGAGGGTTCAATTAGACAAGGGTTCACTTGCACAGGGTTTCAGTTATATGGGATTTAGTTGCATGCTGGTTCAGTTGCTTGGGGTTCAGTTACACAAGTGTTCATTTGCAGAGGGGTTTAGTTCCACAGTGGTTCAGTTGTTAGTGGCATGAGGGCTCAATTAGACAAGGGTTCACTTGCACAGGGTTTCAGTTATATGGGATTTAGTTGCATGCTGGTTCAGTTGCTTGGGGTTCAGTTACACAAGTGTTCATTTGCAGAGGGGTTTAGTTCCCCAGTGGTTCAGTTGCACAGTGGTTCAGTTGTTAGTGGCATGAGGGTTCAATTAGACAAGGGTTCACTTGCACAGGGTTTCAGTTATAGGCCTATGGGATTTAGTTGCATGCTGGTTCAGTTGCTTGGGGTTCAGTTACACGAACACCACTGTATTAGGGCCGCTTTTATTTCTAGAAATGATTAATGAATTTTGATCAGAAGTTCTCTCAAAGATGGAAATATGTGGATGAATTGTCAATCCTTGAAGTGTCAGAGGAATATTACAAGTGATCCCCTCAATGCCTAACGCTTGTTTCAGATGAAGATAAGAATCTAAATATGAATGTAAATACCATCAAATCAAATACAATGATGATAAACTTCACGAAATCTACTCCCGTTTTTCTAGACCCTGTCCCACCCTAATGCTAGAGAAACTTGTTAAGCTCATTTGTGTCACAATTTCTAATAATCTTAAGTTGGATATACTTATTTCGAACATTTAAACAATCAAATATATCACTATCCATCAATTAAAGTTTAAACAAATTTAGGTGTCTTAAGATGCCTCCCTCCATGTTTACTTATCTTTTGAATGGCCAATATTGGAATATGGATGTCTGGTCTGACATTTACAACTTTCAAGTGAACTTAGCAACGAAATTGAGCTGGTCTAAAAGTGCTCAGGATCATTTGCAAAGAGAACAAAATGTTGTTCTCCTTCCTCCTTGAAGCAATACTCAATTTCACCTTAAAAGAAAGGAGGGATAAAATTTACTTGCGTTTCCTGTACTGAGGATTTTTCCCCAATTTTACAAACCCACTAATTTTCTGTTTGGTAATATTTTCTGTTTAGACCAATTTAAATCATGGTTACCATTCCTGAGTCGGCTAGAAGTCCCGGCTAGAAGTAAGTCCCTTCTTACTTCAGGGGACCCTAAGTCCCCTGCTTAACCCCATTAGGAATATCAGCTTACTCTAGAATCAGGCTGTTACAGAGAGGCTCCATAAAAGCTTCATCCTCTTTATTTTGGCGCACCTTAGTAATTCCTTATATATGTCCTAAACAAAAATCAACTCCTTTGTCTCTTTTTTTATTTGATGATGTATAATTCCTCTGGAGCACCTAATAATGAAGTGTATAATACTAATTAAAGAGTACACAATCACACTATCAGATTCAACATATAAGAGTACCCTATCGTAGAGTTTTCAAGCTCGTGTTTAAAAAATGTGGAATTTTGTTGTTTTTTTTGCCAGAAAAAAACATGAATGTATTTTTTGTTTTTTTTTATTGTATTTTTTTTAAAGGATGAAATTATTGAACCAACACTCCTAATGTTTGGGAGAAGGCATTCCTTGTCATAGGTGGCTTGAGTTTAAAGGCTCTTGTTTAATAGGTGATTGCTTCCAGTAAATTAATGTATTGCTGGTTAGGTATCAGTCATTTTCATGTACTAATAGGCATTTTAGCTAATATTATTGTAGCTGTAAAAATTGTAGCTGAAAAAAAAAAACGCCAGCCCCCAGAAAACCCCTTATCAAAGGATTCCAGTCAGTAATAGCTTAGTGTAATTATAAAGGCTTATAAGTTTTATGGTGATTCTCCTAATCGGCTTTAATTTAATCAATTCTTTGCTACAATCTTGTTTAATTTGGCAAAAACCTGATGATAATCTTGCAATCCTGATTGTAAAATATGCCACTGGTAATGGATCGTTACTTCAAGTGACATTAGCTGTTATAATCAATTACACAAGTCACTTTCTCAATAAATCCTCTCCACTGGTACCTTGTGACAGCTTAGTGGATACGACTGCGCTGCTCATCTAGAGGCGCTCAGGTTCGATCCCTACTGTCGCAAGGAAATATTGAAAGAATCAATTTTTTTGTTTTTGCAACGAATATTTGTAAACTTGGAAAGAACAATTTATAGCAATAACCATAAGATATTTTGTGAAACGTACTCGCACAAGAGTTAAGCGATTTTTTTCTTTGAAATTTTTTAAAAATGCTGCCAAAGATTCTGCTTTTGCCGAGAAGATATAGCCAAGAACTTCATCTATAACCGAAACTGAAAGAAACACAGTATTTATAATATTGAACATATCAAACGAATTCAATTTTGATGCTTATTTAAAATATAATAAATTTTTCAAGTTTAAAATGATCCGTCAAAAGCTAAGCACCTGAAAAAATTTCCCTGATTTTCGGAAAGGCGGATAAATCCCATAAAAGTCAATGAATTTTTGAAACTCAATGTTGGATATATTAAAGGACAAACCCTAGTTGCAACCGACTGTAACCTACGATTATGACGTCATTCATCATCTTGTATATGAAAATGCAGTTTTTTCTCAAATTTTATTTTATTTTAAATTTGGTAATTTTATTACCATTTTTTTTATTATATTTTGATGGTAAAAAAGGCACTGGATGTAATAATTTCCTTGAAAATGAGTCCTTAGACAGCTCTCTGATGTTCCAGTGCCCTGCTGGCAGCAAAGAAATTTGTTCTCAAAATAACATCATGGTTACCATTCCTGAGTCGGCTAGAAGTCCCGGCTAGAAGTAAACCCTAAGTCCCCTGCTTAACCCCATTAGCAATATCAGCTTACTCTAGAATCAGGCTGTTACAGAGAGGCTCCATAAAAGCTTCATCCTCTTTATTTTGGAGCACCTTAATAATTTCTTATATATGTCCTGAACTAAAATCAACTCCTTTGTCTCTTTTTTTTTATTTGATGATGTATGGGCACAATAACTATTTCCCCTTTCTGATCTATTGCCATTTCTTTTTTACCCGTTTGAGATACTTATTTGAGCTCTATTATTATGGCACTTGGTATTTGCCAAGTGACACATAGCAATCACAATTTCTGTCAGTCTCCCTGTTTGTCTCTAGGTCCTGCTTTTGCTAGTTTGTACACTTACAGATAAGCTAGGACAATGAAAGTTGGCAGGCAATATCAGGGAGTAGACCAGATTAAATTAGAAATAGTTGCTTCCCCGATTCGACCATCTGGGGGTAGGTGGGTGGAGGGGTGGTTAATTTGAAAAATTCGAAAAATGAGGTATTTTTAACTTACGAACAGGTTATTGTATGTTAATGAAATTTGATATTTAGAAGGATCTCGTGCTTCAGAGCTCTGATTTTAAATCCCAACCGGATCTGGCGACACTGGGGGGAGTTGGAGGGGGAAACCAGAAATCTTAGAAAATGCTTTGAGTGGAGAGACTGGGATGAAACTTGGTGGGAAGAACGAGCACAAGTCCTAGATACGTGATCGACTTAAACGAAACAGATCCGCTTAAGTATTTATTAATTGAAGTATTTTTAATTTACAAACAGGTGATCAAATCTTATGAAATTTGATATTTAGAAGGACCCAGTAACTCAGAGCTCTCATTTTAAATCCCGAACGGGTCCAGTGACACTGGGGGGAGTTGGAGGGGGAAACTGGAAATATTGAAAACACTTAGAGTGGAGAGATCAGGATGAAACTTGGTGGGAAAAACAAGTACAAGTCCTAGATACGTGATTGACATAACCAGAATGGATATGCTCTCTTTGGGGAGTTGGGGGGTTGTTAATTTGGAAACATTAGAAAAATTTAGGTATTTTTACTTACGAACGGGTGACCAGATCTTAATGAAACTTTATATTTAGAAGGAAATCATGTCCCAGAGTTCTTATTTTAAATCCCGACCAGATATGGTGACATTTGGAGGGGGAGGTTGGAGAGGGAAAACGGAAATTTTGGAAACACTTAGAGTGGAGAGATTGGGATGAAACTTGGTGGGAAGAATAAGCACATGTCGTAGATATGTGATTGACGTAACCAGACTGGATCCAATCTCCAGTGCTTTGGCGAGCTCGGTGCTTCTGGACGTGCTAGGACGATGCAAATTGGTAGGTGTATCAGAAACCTGCACAAATTGACTTAATTTCCCCGCTTTTCCCTAATTCGACCATCTAGGGGGGCTGAATGGAGAGGAAAAACTAGAAAAAATGAGGTATTTTTAACTTACGAATAGGTGATTGGATCTTAAAGAATTTTGATAGTTAGAAGGACCTCGTGTCTCAAAGCTCTTATTTAAAATCCTGACCGGTATTAAGCCTTTGATTTTCCTTTTAATTCAATCTATTAATTCTTAGAATTTTGCTAGAGCTCATGCCATATGAGCTCTTGGCTCTTGTTTAATCTAGTCCTTGCGCAATCCTTCCTTCAATTGTCCATGTTTCTGATTGTTCTTGTATCCTTAAGGCCGTGATTATGTGAACTTGAAAACATCGAGCTTCAAAATTGAAGTTAGGTTAGCCTTCTGTCTTTTAATTCTCTAAAGACCGTCTATTGTCAAAACTTCAAATAGCACCAATTATCAAGTCTTGTCAAAAGTTTTGATAGACAGCTTCCTTTGGCGAGATGCTTCAGCCGAGAAATAGTAATATATTTGGCTGTGTCTTGCAAAGGTTGGTTACCGACCAAGGGAGAAGAGAAAATGAGAAAAAGAGCACTATCATTCTCAATAACAAAATCCCCATGTATACGAAGCTGTGACGACATGCATAGAGTGCATTTTAAAATTTATTGTTTTTTCCGCTTTTTTTCCTAGGGATAGGCTATTTAAAATACCTCTGTTGATTAATTCGAAACTAAACACCAAACTTAGTTGAAAGCTTTCTTCGAGGATTCTTAGAAAACCAAAGTTTTCTAACGAATGAAATTATAAACAAGAGCTAAGAGCTCATATGGCACTTCTGACGAGGCGAGAAGAGCTAAGAGCCAAGAGATCATATGGTATGAGCTCTAACAAAATTCTATGAATCAATAGATTGATTTAAAAAGGAAAATAAGAGGCTTAATGCCGGTCAGGATTTAAAATAAGAGCTCTGAGTCACGATGTCCTTCTAAATATCAAAATTCATTAAGATCCGATCACCCACTCGTAGGTTATAAATACCTAATTTTTTCTAATTTTTCCTCTCCCTTTAGCCCCAGATGGTGGAATCTGGGAGAACGACTTTATCAAGTCAAATTGTACAGCTCCCTGACACGTCTACCAATTTTAATCGTTCTAGCACGTCCAGAAGCACCAAACTCGCCAAATCACTGAACCCCTCCCCCCAACTCCCCCAAAGAGAGTGAATCCAGTACGATTCTGTCAATCACGTATCAAGGACATTTGTTTATTCTATCCACCAAGCTTCATCCCGATTCCTCCACTCCAAGTGTTTTTCCAAGATTTCTCCCTCCAACTCCCCCCAATGTCAAAAGATCTGGTTGGGATTTGAAATAAGAGCTCTGAGACATGAATTCCAGCTAAAAATCAAATTTCATTAGGATCCGATCATCTACTAGTAAGAAAAACCTACCCCAATTTTCACATTTTCCCCCTCCAACTCCCCCCAATGTCACAGGATCTGGTAGGAATTTAGAATTAGAACTTTAAAGCACAAAATCCTTCTAAATATCAAATTTCATTAAGATCTGGTCACCCTAGATCTGAGTACATTAGATCTGAATACGGATTGTTTTCCCATGGACAATTATATGTTGCATGTTCAAGAGTCGGTAAACCTGACAATCTATTTATATGCACAGACAATGGGACAGCGAAGAATGTCGTATATTCGCAAGTTTTACGTAGTTAAAACATATATATATAGTTAAAAACATATATATATATATCTATATATATAAAAATAAGTTGTCTGTGTGTGGATCTGTGGATCAGGTGACGTCATGTTTGTTCGCATATGACGTCTGAATTATTTCACACTAATACAAAAGAAGAAAAAAACTAAAAAAGGTAAAAACTACAAAAAAAACTAAAAAGAAAAAAAAAACTAAAAAAGCTAAAAAACTAAAAAAAACTAAAAAAAGGTAAAAATCTAATAACTAAAAAAAAACTGAAAAAAAATAAAAAAAGGCAAAAACTACAAAAAAAATAAAAACTAATAAAAAAACTAAAAAAGCTAAAAAACTAAAAAAACTAAAAAAAACTAAAAAAAGGTAAAAAACTAAAAAAAAACTAAAAACTAAAAAAGAAAAAAACTAAAAAAAAGGAAAAAACTGAAAAATAAAAGAGAAAAAGAAAACTAAAAAAATATGAATAAATATATATAAAAATAAGTTGTTTGTGGGTTATGTCTGTCTGTCTGTCTGTCGAGTGACGTCGTGTTTGTCCGCATATGACGTCTGAATTATTTCACACTAATACAAAAGAAGAAAAAAAACTAAAAAAGGTAAAAACTACAAAAAAAAACTAAAAAGAAAAAAAACTAAAAAAGCTAAAAAACTAAAAAAAACTAAAAAAAAGGTAAAAAACTAAAAACTAAAAAAAACTGAAAAAACTAAAAAAAGGCAAAAACTAAAAAAAAACTAAAAACTAATAAAAAAACTAAAAAAGCTAAAAAACTAAAAAAACTAAAAAAAGGTAAAAAACAAAAAAAACTAAAAACTAAAAAAGAAAAAACTAAAAAAAAGGAAAAAACTGAAAAATAAGAGAAAAAGAAAACTAAAAAAATATTAATAAATATAAAAAATATAAATATAAATATAATATAAATTAGCAATCAACAAAGCACCGAGACACAAATGACGACCGGGACACAGGGAGTATAAATGACGACCGGGACACAGGGAATATAAATGACGACCGGGACACAGGGACACAACTACAATGGGGACGCCGGGGGGCACAGGGGGATATAAATGACGACCGGGACACCGGGACACAAGGAATATAAATGACGCCCGGGACACTCAAAGAGAAATCACAGACTGGAACACCGGGACACAAATGACGACCGGGACACTATATATATATATATATATATATATATATATATATATATATATATATATATATATATATATATATATATATATATATATATATCTATCTATATTCACAGGTGGGACATAGGGACACAACTACAATGGCGCGTAACTAATATGGCGCGTAACGACTTACGCGCGCGGGGGGGCTTGGGGGGGGCGCGAAGCGCCCCCACCAACTAGGTGTTGGGGTGGCGCGAAGCGCCACCCCAACAGCTAGTATATATATAAAAATAAGTTGTCTGTCTGTCTGTGGATCTGTGGATCAGGTGACGTCATGTTTCGGCTGACGTCATGAAATTAGTTGCCGTCATTTTTGCTTTGAAGGTGACGTCATTCAAGTTATATAAGACATATGTTCGCGTAGAAATCTATTAATGTTTAAGTTTACAATGACTGATGAATATGCTCAAAGAGTCTATGGGCACACGTAAAAACATTAAAATTAACTACAAATATGCGTGTCCGATTGCAAAACGATGACTCTGGTCAAACATTTTCAGATCAATTGCTGGCAATGGGAAACGGAAAGCTCCCAGTAGACTCAATTTCAGGACGTATACAACTACCTGCTGATTTCTGTAATTTAGTGACGTCCAAAAATGAATTGATTGAAAAAGTATTTCCGAATATTCTAAAAAATTATAAAAAATAATAAATGGCTAAGTGAAAGAGCGATTCTCGCACCCAAAAATATAGACGTCCACGAAATCAACAATATTGTTTTGACCAAGATTCAAGACCAGGCAGTCCTTTACAAGTCAGTCGACACAGTTTTGGAACCAAATGAAGCGGTTAATTATCCATCTGAATTTTTAAATTCCATAGATCTTTCAGGGTTTCCACCACACGTGCTACAACTAAAAATAGGCGTACCAATAATACTTTTAAGAAATATAAACCCACCAAAGCTTTGCAATGGCACTCGACTTGCCGTAAAAAAAACAATGGAAAACCTAATAGAGGCCAAAATCCTGACAGGGACTTTTGAGGGTGAGGCTGTTCTTATTCCTCGCATTCCCATGATTCCAACGGATCTGCCTTTTCAATTTAAAAGATTGCAATTCCCAATTCGATTAGCATTTGCAATCACCATTAACAAAGCTCAAGGTCAATCATTAAAAAAATGTGGTATTGATCTTAATACTGATTGTTTTTCCCATGGACAATTGTACGTTGCATGTTCGAGGGTCGGTAAACCTGACAATCTATTTATATGCAGCGAGAATTGGACAGCGAAGAATGTTGTATATTCGCAAGTTTTACGCAGTTAATTTGTATTTCGGAAACAAATGAAGCGGTTAATTATCCATCTGAATTTTTAAATTCCATAGATCCTTCAGGGTTTCCACCACACGTGCTACAACTAAAAATAGGCGTACCAATAATACTTTTAAGAAATATCAACCCACCAAAGCTTTGCAATGGCACGCGACTTGCCGTAAAAAAAAAAAATGGAAAACCTAATAGAGGCCACAATCTTGACAGGGCCTTATGAGGGTGAGGCTGTTCTTATTCCTCGCATTCCCATGATTTCAACGGATCTGCTTTTTCAATTTAAAAGATTGCAACACAGACAATGGGACAGCGAAGACTGTTGTATATTCACAAGTTTTATGTAGTTAATTTATGTATTTTATGTATTTTATGTATATTTTATGTATCTATCTATCTATCTATCTATATAAAAACGAGTTGTGTGTATGCATGTTTGTTTGTTTGTAAAAAGAGTGTTTGCATATGACGTCATTATTAGTACATACGGCTTTGTATATGGACAGACAATGGGAAAGCCAAGAATGTTGTATATTCGCAATTTTTACGTAGTTTGAAACACATATATAAATCTATCTATATTCACAGGTGGGACACAGGGACACAACTACAATGGCGCGTAACTAATATGGCGCGTAACGACTTACGCGCGCGGGGGGGCTTGGGGGGGCGCGAAGCGCCCCACCAACTAGGTGTTGGGGTGGCGCGAAGCGCCACCCCAACAGCTAGTATATATATATATAAATATATATATATATATATATATATATATATATATATATATATATATATATATATATATATATATATATATATATATATATATATATATAGTTATATATATATATATATATATATATATATATATATATATATGTATAAATATTTATATATATATATATAGTATATATAGTATATATAGTATATAGATATATATATATATATATATATATATATATATATATATATATATATATATATATATATATATATATATATATACTACTACTAATAATAATAACTCACTGCAGCACCAAGCCGCCTGAGGCCAACACAGCTACGCACGCTCCTCCTCCAACCTAATCAATTTAAAGCCGAAGATCCGATCACTCTTTCGTAAGTTAAAAATACGTAATTTTTTCTAATTTTTCAGAATTAACCCCCCCCCCCAAATTCCCCCAAATAGAGCGGATAGGCTCCAATTATGTCAATCACGTATCTAAGACTTCTGCTTATTTCTCCCACCAAGTTTCATCCCGATCCCTCCACTCTAAGTGTTTTCCATGATTTTAAGTACCCCCCCCAAACTCCCACCAATGTCACCAGATCCAGTGGGTATTTAAAATAAGAGCTTTGAGACACGATATCCTTCTAAATATCAAATTTCATTGAGATCCGAATACCCGTTCGCAAGTTAAAAATACCTCATTTTTTCTAATTTTTCAGAATTAACCCTCCCCCCCAGCTACCCCAAAGAGAGCGGATCTGTTTCGGTTACGTCAATCATGTATCTAGGACTTGTGCTTATTTTGTCCACCAAGTTTCATCCCGATCCCTCCACCCTAAGTGTTTTCCAAGATTTTAGGTTTCCCCCTCCCAACTCCCCCCTACCCAATGTCACCAGATCCGGTCGGGATTTAAAATAATAGCTTTGAAATACGATATCCTTCCAAACATCAAATTTAATTAAAATCTGAACAACCATTCGTAAGTTATAAGTACTTCATTTTTTCTATTTTTTCCGAATTAACTGGCCCCCACTTCCCCTCAGATAGTCAAATTGGGAAAACAACTATTTCTAATTTAATCTAGTCCGGTCCTTGATACGCCAGCCAAATTTAATCGTCCTAGCTTACCTGGAAGTGCCAAAAGTAGCAAAACCGGGACCGACAGACAGACAGACAGAACGACAGACCGACAGAAATTGCGATTGCTATATGTCACTTGGTTAATACCAAGTGCCATAAAAACTAAAAAAAGGGTTGAAATAAAAAAGAAGTTAAATACATGAAAAAAAAGAAAAACTAAAAACAATGTTGGATTAAAGAAAAAAGAAAACTAAAGAAAACAATAAAGAAAAACAAAACAAATTAAAAACAAGGCTGATTTAAAAAAGCAAAGAAAAAACAAAACTAAAAACGATGCTGAATTTAAAAAGAAGTAAAATACAAGAAAAAAGCAAAGAAAATACAAAAGACTAAAAACAGTGCTGAATTAAAAAAGGAATAAAATACAAGAAAAAAGCAAAGAAAAAATGAAAAACTAAAACAATGCTGAATTAAAAAAAAAGTAAAATACAAAGAAAAGAGCAAAGAAAAAACAAAACTAAAACAATTGTGAATTAAAAAAGAAGTAAAATAGAAAATATATATATATATATATATATAAATGTATATATATATATATATATATATATATATATATATATATATATATATATATATATATATATATATATATATATATATATAACGAAGAAAGAAATCACCAATGCAACAGCACAAACACATGAAAAAAAAGACAGAATGAGAAAAGGAAGACTGTTTTCCTACATTAGTAATTAATATAGGCCAGTACTTGAATGAGGCCTTAACCCTACTCATCCATACAATCACATAGGTCAAACAGAATAGCCATACACAATCAACCATAAAGAATAATCCGTGGACAGGCAGTCGTGTCGTAAGTAAGTATAAGTCGTCATTATATATACATATATATACTAGCTGTTGGGGTGGCGCTTCGCGCCACCCCAACCCCAGGTGTCCCAGTCTGTAATTTCTCTTTGAGTGTCCCGGTCGTCATTTGTGTCCCGGTCTGTAATTTCGTCATTCGACAAACATGACGTCAGTCGACAAACAAACATGACGTCAGTCAACAGACAAACAACTTATTTATATATATATATATACATACATATATATATATATATATATATATATATATATATATATATATATATATATATATATATATATATATATATCATTCTCTCTGTACAATATTTTCGTCTCTTTTGGCTTTGCTCTTGGTTACATAATAATCTTTCTAGTTTGTTTGCTGCTATGGAGTTGTTTTTCACTTTTATTTTGTTTTCATTAAGTCGGCGGGTTCTTTGTTTCTCGTTTTTTTTTTTTTTTTTTTTTCAGTTAATACACACTAGCCTCCCATTTTTGCGTTGATAATGTCTTGCTGTTTGTACAGGCATGTTATTACTGCTATATTTTTCAATTACTTTTTTTGTAGTTTAAATTTTGTTGTCGTTTGTATTATATTGTTGTTTAATTATTTTTATTAATTTTTCTGTTATTATTTAATTTTTGTTTAAAATTATTTAATTTTTATCATATTCGTTGTCTACTTGCTGTTTTTTTAATTATAAACACGAATTTAGTCTTATTGCCAAGTACAATTGAACAAAAATTGAATCCAATTTAAATGTGAACTAACTCCCTAGAAAAGATTTGGATTATGTGCACCATACGCTTCAAGATACCAAATAGCAGAAAAAAACTGATATTAATTAAAACTTACTGCATGATTGATTGTGTCACCAAGGACTGTGAGAACACATCGAAGCTGGTCCTGTGATGAATTTGTTGACATTCCCAAAACATATTTTTCTTGAACATACTCTTTCTGTACATCCGTTATTCCAATAGGGAAAAATGTTGCTGCTGCTGTGGCTGCAGAGTGTATGTACTTCACTATTCCTCTAAGTTCATCTTCGAGCTGTCTCTTGTAGTTTCGATTTGAGGACATGTTGATAAACTTCACCCTAAAAAGAATCCCATTGAATGAGTAATAACCTATATCTGTTCAGATATGTTTTCCTAGTGTCTAGAATACATCTAAAACGTGGATTATAAAGCTCAATTTCTGTGAATTTTTCAGAAAGGGGCACTGCTAAAAAGTAATTATACAGAAGGTCCAACCAGTTCCTACCACTATTTTCAGCTATTATAATAGGTTTACCTAGTAATACACAGTTTAATCCTTTGTCCAAGTTTTGATCATTTATTTTACTCTCATGAAACTAACTTGTCTACTTTCGTCAATTTACATATATAGGCCAAGTTTCCAGTATGGACTCTCATCAAGTGTAGCATCTAAATACTCAAATTGTAGATGCTGCTGGGTTCCAGAGGTGATACAGATACTTTCTATACTATGAGTCTGTACTATCATCTATATTATGATCTATACTCCGGGAATCTATACTAAGACTCTAAATAAGACTCAAAACAGTAAGATTTATAGCACCACAAATAAATTCAAATTGATCCCCGTTTACAGGCAACGCCATATCCACAACATAGTTGAATATGGTTTATACACATTATCATTTGAGTACAGTATCCGTGTTTGAGTCATTCAAAGTCCATGTTCATCTATGTTATTCTAGCCTGTTTTAATTTTGAAGAACCCATGTCCAACACAGTCGATACTTGTAATATGAAAACAATTTAAAGTTTTGCGGGATTGGACATGTCAGGGGTTCGAGTCTTGGTGTTGCTGGTTATTTGGTTTCGAACAAGGGTCAATGGTGTGACCCTGTAAACTCAGACACAGTCGACCCAGATCTAATTGGGTATCTGGGAGAAAACATGGGAAGCGTCGAATGATTTGCCCCCAACCACGCATCAAGAGATCGGTTGCTGCGCCACGCTGACCAATGGTCAGGACGCGAATAAGCTTTTAAGTTAAGCTTTTAAGTTAAGTTTTTCAGTGGACTGAACATGGAGAACCTGAAAACAATTTTTGTCGAACTAGCTTAAAAAAATGCTCAAAACCCAGTGCCAGAAAACAGGACTTTAATTAGATACATAAAAAAATCCATTCTTCTCCAATACATACATTAACACAATATTACTCCCCCCTCTCCTTCCAACATCATGTTAACAAAGGAAACAAGGAGGGGGGAGTATCAAGATGTGATTTACACAGTATACTTCAGAATCAAACATAAAAAAGAAAAGAAAAAAGGTAAACATTTATTTTTTTTAATCTGGGTCTAAAAACCTTTTTTATCAAACAGTTCGTGGTAACGAACTGTAGTAAGGAGCGACCCGGCTCAATAGTAAACGAAACTCTAAAAAACGGAATTTTGATACTAAAAGATACATCAAAAGAATCGGATTCTTATGCTGATTTAAATATATAAGTTTCATCAAATTTAGTCTTTATCATCAAAAGTTACGAGCCTGAGAATATTTGCCTTATTTTGGAAAATAGGGGGAAACACCTCCCCTAAAAGTCATAGAATCTTAACAAAAATCATACCATCGAATTCAGCGTGTCGGATAACCCTACTGTAAAAGTTTTAAGCTCCTATCTACAAAAATGTGGAACTTCGTATTTTTTGCCAGAAGACCGATCACGGGTGCGTGTTTATTTGTTTTTTTTTTTTCTTCTTTTCCCCAGGGGTCATCGTATCGACCAAGTGGTCCTAGAATGTCGCAAGAGGGCTCATTATAACGGAAATGAAAAGTTCTAGTGCCCTTTTTAAGTGATCAAAAAAATTGGAGGGCACCTAGGCCCCCTCCCACGCTCATTTTTTCCCAAAGTCAACGGATAAAAATTTTGAGATAGCCATTTTGTTCAGCATAGTCGAAAACCTATGTCTTTGTGATGACTTATCCCCCCCCACAGTCCCTGGGGGAGGGGCTGGAAGTTACAAACTTTGACCAGTGTTTACATACAGTAATGGTTATTGGGAAGTGTAGGGGGAGGAGGCTATGTGGGAGGATCTTTCCTTTGGGGAATATGTCATGAGGGAAGAGAAATTCAAATGGTGGGGGCACAGGATTCTCTAGTATTATTATAAAAAAATAATTGAAAAATTTGTTTCAACTGAAAGTAGTAGTACTTTCAGTTGACTATTTTTTACATATTCAACTGAATATGTAAACCTATTTTTTACTAATAAATATTTTTTAGAGTTACATATTTTTTACTAATAAAAACACTCGTTAAAAATTATAAGTTCTAGTTGCCTTTTCAAGTAACCAAAAAATTGGAGGGCAACTAGGCCTCCTCCCCCTCCCCTTTTTTCTCAAAATCGTCTGATCAAAACTAAGAGAAAGCCATTTAGCCAAAAAAAGAATTAATATGCAAATTTCATTTTAATAATTTATGTGCGGAGAGCAAAATCAAACATGCATTAATTCAAAAACGTTCAGAAATTAAATAAAAAAAACTAATTTTTTTACTGAAAGTAAGGAGCGACATTAAAACTTAAAACGAACAGAAATTATTCCGTGTATAAAGGGGGCTGCTCCCTTCTCAACGCCCCGGTCTTTACGCTAAAATTTTTTACTGTTTAATAAAGTAGAATTGAGAGAAAGAGTCAAACTTTAGCGTAAAGAGCGGGGCGTTGAGAAGGGACAGCCCGTTTCATACACGGAGTAATTTCTGTTCGTTTTAAGTTTTAATGTCGCTCCTTATTTTCAGTTAAAAAACTAGTTTTTTTATTTAATTTATCTGTGAAGCACCTCTGACCTGGTTTACTGGTTTTGTGTATAAAAAATGGACGTTGTTGGTTTATGAAAACCTGAAAATGGGGCAAACATGGTTTTTTTTATGATCAGCGTGAAACTTCCAGGGTAAATAGACTAGACCAAAGGAGCCCTTGCAAAAGTTATGAATTATGCAAGAAAAAATTTTGTTTTATAAATTCTTTCATGAAAAACTTGAACTTTTTAAACATCTACTTTAAAACTTCCGGGCATATATATACCCAGGCCAAGAAAACATCAATTAAGACAACAAACGGAAGAAACAAATCTAGTTGCATAGTAACATGCCACTAATTTAATGTTTTAGCAACAAAATAATTTTTAATGGCCTTCAGATATATTTATTTAAACAAAATAAAGAGCAACAAGAAAATATAAAATACCAATATTCTTTTAATAAATTAATGGGTTAAGATATGTGTATAGGCTTGGATATAACATATGTGTGTATAGGATTCGATCAGATGGCTTCAGCCCTACAGATCAAAATACATGCAGATTTTTATTTCACATGAATATTGATCTCCATCCACATCTATCTGAGACTCTGTATATTATCAGTCAATATATTATCAGATATTATCAGTGTATATATTACCAAATTAATATTATAACCTTTATAATATAATATTATATAATTTAATTTTATAATATTAGAACCAAGATATATTATCAGTGTAAATTTATACTATAAAACTGCAGTACTGCTGATTGAAAGTTTGCCTTTATATTCAAGTTTTATCTGAATTTTGAACTTTAGCCAATATTTTAATTCTTAAGCAGAACAAGTGAAAGATACTGAACACATATTCTTAAGAACAACCAATAATAAAACAATAATAATAAAATATAATTATTATAAAATAATAGTTATTATAAAATAATAATAATAATAATAAAATAGCAGTTACAAACAAATAGGAAGTAAATTACAAAAAAAAAATCTAAAAAAGAAGTTTGAAAGGAAAATAAAGAGCCACATAAAAATCTAGTATTGTAATAAAAAATAAAGTTAAATAATAATTCAAACTTAAAGGGAAAATAGATTACGACCAACAAATAACTAAAGCACAAAAGAATAGAAATTAAATCCATCAAACATAAAAGACAACAGATGCTGCAGTAGATAAAAAGAAACATCTAATTAAAAGAATAATCAAGTCAAACTTAGAATTAACAGAACTCACAATAAACAAGTAAACAACAATAAACAACTCACACCCTTAAATCTTCTAAAGGCCAGAGGATCACTTGCACTTCACAGAACACAAAATACGTTTCTTTTTTATAATTAGAACATTGAAAAATAAAAACTTGCCAAGACTTCCCCGAATTTAACACAGTCCAATTAAACGCTAAAGGTTATATCATTAATGGAAAAAAAAAAGTGAGCACGTGCTTCTTGTGAATAAGGTTTTTAACTAAAAACTTGTTTGTGGTGTATGAAGTCTGTTTGAGAAAATTTTGGAATAAATGATTTTGTGGACTGGAGACTAGTGGTATCATGAACAGTCAAACTGCCCCCCCAGCTGGGGGTACAGTAGCTCCTACTAGTGTTGGACAGTATTCAGTGGTTCATAGTCCCATGCAGGGGCCTGTAAATAGGGCCCCAGGACCACAGATGATGCAAATGCAGTGGAATATACCTAGTGGTATGCAAAAAGTCATGTTTCCGGCAGTCGTACCAAATGTTTATGGACAAGTATATACCCCAACTTCCAACCCATCACAGCAGTATATGTATACAGTGAATAACACAAATGATGGACTTGAATCAGGCCAAGTTATGACACAACTATATGGACAGCAAGTGTACAGTAATCGAGCACCAGTGCTGAACCAGGCACAGTATGCTTGTACAGTGAGTAACAGATATAATGGACTTGAAGTGGAAGAATGTGAGTTAGAAGGTATTGACCATTCTCCACCTGACACAAACTTTGAATCCGATGATATGACTATGGTAAATCCAAGAGTAGTGGAAGGACTATGCTCAAGAGGAAAAGAGAATAACTTGAAAAGGAGAGTGACCTCACCTATTAGTAATGAAAGTGTTCAGATTGAAAGGGGAGCACCAAAGAGACAATTTGTTCACCAAAGACCAGACCAGAAGGCCAAAGGCCTGTCACTTGCAAAAGATAGGAGAAATATTTCAAATTTCCAGATCCCATTATTGGAAATACCTGAAAAGGAAATGATACATGGAAGTGTTGTAATCAAAGCAGTTGATATAAATGCCAAGTTCTTAAATGAATACGAGCTTTGTAAGTTTTTCAAGGATAAAATTAGTGGCAGATTTGAGTTTGAAATAAATCGTGAAGGGAACACTATTTACTTGCATTTAAAAGATGAGAGCGGGATGAAATCAGCATTGGAAATCAAAACTGTGAATAACATAGAAGTAACAGTTTTAAGGAAAGAACATGTATCAAGAGGTGTGATGAAAGGAATTCCTTTATATTTATCAATTGTACAAATTGAGGAAAGTATCCAATCTGCTGTGCCTGTAAAAGAAGTGATTAGAATGCAGAGGTATAACCGGGATCTAAAAAAGCTTGAAGACAGCCTGTCAGTAATGGTGGTTTTTGAATCAATTATAACCCCAGCAAGTGTGTGGTGCTGCGGTAGAAACAGAGATGTCTTACCCTACCATAGGAAGGTGATGCAGTGCTACAAATGCCAGAAATATGGGCATCTTCAGAAAGATTGTAAATCAAAGGAGATCTGCCTCAGATGTGCCAAGAATCATCAAAGCCGTGATTGCCCTCTGAAACAGGAGATTGTAGTTGAGCGTACCAGCAGATACAGGTGCGCCAATTGTAAACAAAACCATTCATCCACTTCATCAGTATGCCCAGTAAGAAGGGAGAACCAACAAGTGCTAGAAGTGGTAGAAAAGTATGGCATGGGATTTAAAAGAGCAAGGACAACATTTAGAAGTTATGCTCATGTAGTCCAGAATAACCTGAATCCTGAGAAAAGAATAATCAGTAACACTGCAGCAGAATTGCAACAAATGACGGCAAAGAAGTTAGTGATTGGGATGCTTATAACCCCAGGAATACTGAGTATTGAAAACTTGCCATTGAATGAAAAGGTAGATAAACTGTGTGAATTGGTTGAGCAAATGAAATTTGGAAAACTAGACCGCAATGATGTAAAATTGGTTTGTGAAACAAGTAGCACCTTGGAAAACAGAACATGTCCTTGATGCAGCTCAAAATATTATCCTGGAATGCATGTTAAATCATGAGAGAAAAAAGGGAATTATTGCTTCAATATTGTGACAGAAAAGACATTGATATTTTTTGTATTCAAGAAACTTGGCTAAAACCAAATATCATGAGCCCCTGCAAAGGTTTCAACATCTTGAGAAATGATAGAAGAACAGGAAGAAAAGGTGGAGTTATGATTGGAATAAGAAGTCATATTCATTATGAAGAATTGGACTTAGCAAGCCAGCAATCAATTGATAATGAAATGGAAGTAGTTGGAACTAAACTGTTTTTTAAAAATGAAAAGAAAATGAATGTTATATGTGTATATAACCCATCTGGAAATAATGGACTGTTGGGAGAAAGGATAGATGAAATTATTAAAATGATACCAGTTGCAGAGGACCTGATAATATTGGGTGATATGAATGCACATAGTAAATCTTGGTGCAAGTGTAGAAATGTAAATAGTTCTGGAACAAGTTTAGAAAACTGTTTAATAAATAGCCCAATATGCTTAGCAACACCTGTTGGGATGCCAACTAGAGTTAATCCCCAGACAGGAGAGACAACAACAATTGATTTGATATTATGCAATCCTAGACTCTATATCAAATTAAACATAGAATGTGATGCTGAAAGTGAACTGGCCAGTGATCACAACCCCATATTGTGCACTATTAATGAAGAAGTCCTTCCCAAAGGTAATAAGAGAATGCGATTCAAAACTAAAAATTTTAACTGGTCTATACTCAGAGAAGCACTGGACGAGTTTGATGTGAAATCACTAACAGAGGAAGAAGTAGAATTATCTAGGAAAGTTGAAATATTTCAAGAGAAATTGATCGAAATAGCCAAAACTGTTGTACCATATAGAGAAATCAGCCGTCACCAAGGGTGTATCTGGTGGAATGAAGATTGTTCGAAAGCCAAAAGAGAATTCATTGCAAAAAAGAGAATAAATAATCTGGTGAGAAATCTTCATAGCCTTATTGAAAAGAACAGAGCTTATGCTATATTTCGAAAAACAGTACTTGAAGCCTAGAAAAAATCATGGAATAACTTTATAAACAAACTTGACTTTCGAAAACCAACATCCAAAGTATATGAGTTTATGAAAAAGATGAATAACAGAGCAACTTCAGGCCGGAGCAACCCACCTATTGCATCTGATATTAAGCTTCTTGTGACTGATGATGAAAAAGCTGATGCAGCTGCCAAATTCATGAGCTCTACCGTTGGCCGGGGAGATCCGGATATACAGAAGAAGACCAATATGGACACAAAAGTAAGCGACCTTGGAACACAAGGACAAGACGAACCATACAATAGACCATTCATTGAACAGGAATTAACGAATGTAATTAATAAGCTTTCTGATACATCTCCTGGACCAGACGAAATTTTGCCACAGTTCGTGAAGTCGCTCCCCAAATTGTGGATCAATGTACTGCTAGAATTAATCAATGGTATATGGAGGGAGGGAAAATTTCCTGATATTTGGAAGTATGGTGAAGCAGTAATGCTACCAAAGCCTGGCAAAGACTTATCAAAGATTGAAAACTATAGATACATTACCCTTCTCCCTGTTTTGGGGAAAGTTATGGAAAGGATGGTGAAGAAGAGACTAGAAGCTGTGACACAACAGAAGAAAATTTTGAAAGACATTCAGTGTGGTTTTAGAAAAAATAGAAGTGCAGAAGACAGTCTTATGTGCCTCAAACAGGAGGCATTATATGCTTTACAAAATGGGTGGATTTTAGCAGCGATTTTAATTGACATTGAAGGCGCTTTTGATAATATGCTTCATAGAAAAATGGTTGGAGGCCTAGTAACAGCTGGCATAAAAGGCCAAATGTTAGCATTTTTAAATGATTATTTAATAGGAAGAAAAGTTAAAGTGCGAGTTGGTGGAACAATTTCAAATAGAACAGTGTTTCCTGAAAGAGGAATCCCTCAAGGATCAGCATTAGGGCCTGACATGTACAACATAGGATCATATGATATTCCTATCAACATGAAGGATGATGGAGGAGCTATTTTCGCAGATGACAATACTGCGTGGGTCATGGCGCGTGACACCTACCATATAAAGACCTTAATAACCCAGGTCATTGCAAAATTAGAAAAATGGTCCAAAGAAGCTGACTTAAAGTTTTCTGCAATAAAGACGAAGGCAATTGTTATCACTAGGAAAAGAATTGGAACCCTTCCAGATCTGTACTTAAGTGGCCACCCAGTTGAATATGTTAGTGAAGCAAAAATACTAGGTGTAGTGGTTGACAATAAACTTACCTGGAAACCCCATGTGATGTATCTTAAATCAACATGTTTGAAAAGACTCAATGTTATGAAGAGTTTGGCCTATATGGCTAGAGGATTACCAGCAGAACTTTTGATCCAGTATTATATCAAATATGTATTGCCTAAAATGGAGTATTGCTCAACAATTTATGGCACAGCTTGTCACTCAACCATTGCAAGATTAGATGTAATCCAAAACTCAGCCATAAGAATTGCATTTGGAGCAAGAAAAACAACACCTGTTAGTTTCCTTCTATCAGAAAGTGGTCTAGCAGACCTGGAAACACGAAGAAAGATCAGATTTTTAAAATATGTACAGAGGATTTGGTCTTTAGAAAATAACCACCCAGTTAAGTCAAAAATCATCAAACCTGGTCGCCAAGCAACTGCCAACACATCTAAAGCAAGAAATCAATCCAATTGTCTTGAAGCAGCAGTAGAAATTTGTAAAAGTTATGGAATTGATATAGTACTTTCCAAAATGTTAAGAGTTGGTGAAATAGGTGTCCCTCCACCATGGGAGGAAAACAGGATCAGTTCAAGATTAGAATTCAATATGGACCAAGATACTCCAGCGGACTTGGCATTCTGCATGATGATGGAAAAAGAGTACAAGGGATTCCTTCCATTATTCACTGACGGATCAAAAGTAGATGAAATGAAGCATGTAGGAGCAGCGTTTTGGTGCCCTTTCAAAAATGTGTCCAAAAAATTTAAATTACCTCCAGAGAGCAGTGTATTCCTGGCAGAAGTTTACGCCATTAAGAAGGTGCTGGAGTTCATTGAGGAATCTGTTGAAGAGGACAAGGTTATCATTTGCTCTGATTCAAAAAGTGCTATTCAAGCAGTTGTAAATGCTAATACTATGGCAAAACCAAATAGAGATGTCCTTATATGTTACATTAAACTACAAGACATATTAAAAAAGAAGAAAGTAGTTATTCAGTGGATTCCCGCCCACATTGGGATCTCTGGAAATGAAATAGCAGATTTGAAGGCCAAATCCGCAGTTGAGTCAGGAACACTTGTAACCGACATGGAAACTCCTTACGAAGTTATGATATTTGATAAAGTGATTAAAGAGATTGATCGTCAGGGTTTTAAAGCGATTAGAGATTTGACTGGGAATCTTTTTGTGACTATGAAAAAACAGAGAAATATAGAAACGAAGGTGTATAAAGGACTCACTAGATATGAAGCAAAGAAACTGTTTCGACTCCGATCACACCATGCTGGAGTTGGTTGTTACAAAGCAAAATTTTTAGGACAGAGTGAGGAATGTCCTGAGTGTGGTGCATTAGAAACTATAGAACACTTGATGATAATTTGCCGTGAAAGCGAACAAGAAAGACGTGAAATAACCGAATTTTTCAGACAGAAGAAAGTGCAGTCGAGCCTATATATGTTATTAGGAGGATTTGATAGTGAAGAAGAAAATTGTATGATTGTTAGTCTGGTCATACAGTTTCTGACAAGAATTGGAAGATTAAAGGACATTTGAATTAAAGTTTCAGGAAATACGATTTCCTCCTACTATTTATTAAGAAGTAAGAATCGACTTGCCATAGAACGTCCTCTAGGCTGAACAGCAAGAGGGGAGTTACGTCAACGTCAACGTCAACGGTTATAACATTAATTTGATGGACAGAGGGTAAACTTTCTGCTGAATCAGTGTGCTGCATCTTCTTCTTCTTTTGATCTACTAGCCTCAGGTCCACCCATTGAAAGATGGCACCCAGAGCTAACCAGGCTAAAATACAAGTTTCTTTGGTTTTCGAAAGTGGAGAAGGTTGGTAACTAGCCCTTTAGCCAACTAATGCCTTTTTTAGGAGTATCAGCACTTATGTATCCAGGAGGGGTACCCAGTTTTAGCCCCCCACCCCCAGAAAAAATCTATAACATGTAAACTGGTTGTAAAAATACAAGTTAAAAGATCCTTTCAGAAAGCCCTTCTCCTTCCCAAACAAAGTTTATCCCAAACTCCCAAAATACCGAATTTCTTTTGGAAGGCTCTTCCTCCCCTTCCCTCCCTAAAAAGAACATGGATAAAGTCCCGGATTTAATTTTTTTTTTTTTATTCCATACAACTTAAACATTAAAAATTACTGCTAAGAACAAGAGATAAGAGCTCATATTTGTTTTTATTAAAGTAAAAAGTTAAAACATTTAAAATGTATATTGCTTTCAATAAAGTGCAAATTATGTTCTGGTCTTGAGAGTGCGTGGTGTTATCAGCCCTACTCATGTTAAGTTTTGATCGTTTTGAGTTTGACTCGGCTACTTATTGTAATTTCTGTTTGTTTTGAGTTTCATTTATTTATTGATAGTGATGTGTGTTAATTCTATGCTTGGAAGATTATTGTGTTGCAAGAGCAACACTTTGGTTTTCTTTTTTTTTGTGTCCCTTGCACCCCGATTTCAGCTTATTCCTAGAAAGTGGTAAGGGTTTAACCTCTGCGGTTTTTACGGAAAGTGTGGCCTTAGGTCGGATTGATGAATACGACTTTGCATTTTGGAAAGCTTCATAGAACTCTTGCATGAGGCCAAAAAGGATGGTTTTGCTTGTCCTTGAGCCAGAGCCTATAGTGTGTGAAGCGAATCGGAGTTGTATTGCCTATGGAAGCTTTCGTTCCATCAAGCCATGTTTCTTCTTTTGAGTGGAAAGCTCTGTTCTAGCAGGCAAGCACCAGTTTCAAATTGAAGATAGAATAAAATCTATGAGTGTTAAATATATGCGGCAGTTACCCGGCCCTACAGCCAATATATCTTCTTTGAGTGATAAATAGAGAAAATTACAGAAATAAAAAAGTGGGGATCGAAAGTGCTACCATCTATTGTTTCTACCCATTTCTGTTTGTGATTTCAGCTGAGTTTATCATTCGGTTTTTCGCACTTGGGATTGCAGTAGAGAAATGATATCAGAAGTGTCTCTTAAACTTTATTAAATAAAGAAATAAGTTTTTTTAACTGAAACTAAAGAGCGACATTAAAACTTAAAACGAACAGAAATTACTGCGTATATGAAAGGGGCTGTTCCTTCCTCAACACCCTGCTCTTTACGCTAAAGTTTGACTTTTTCTCTCAACTCTACTTTTCAAAAACTTTATTAAATAAAAAAAACGTGTTTTTTTTAACTGAAAGTAAGGAGCGAAATTAATACTTAAAACGGACAGAAATTACTCCGTATATGAATGGGGCTGTTTCCTCCTCAGCGCCCTGCTCTTTGCGCTAAAGTTTGACTCTTTCTCTCAACCCTGTTTTCTAAAACAGTAGAAAACTTTAGCGTAAAGAGCAGGGCGCTGAGGAGGGAGAAGCCCCTTTCGTATATGGAGTAATTTTTGTTCGTTTTAAGTTTTAATATCGCTCCTTACTTTCAGTCGAAAGAACTTGTTTTTTTATTTAATTTCTGAACGTTTTTGACTTAATACATGTTTTAGTTTTGGCTTTCCGCACATAAATAATTAAAACGAAATTAGCATGCTAATATTTTTTGGCTAAATGGCTTTCTCATAGTTTTGACCAGACGATTTTGAGAAAAAAAAGGAGCGAAGGAGGAGGCCTAGTTGCCTTCCAATTGTTTGGTTATTTAAAAAGGCAACTAGAACTTTTAATTTTTAAGCAAGTTTTTATTAGTAAAAATATACGTAAGTTACGAATTAACTTACGTAACGAACTTCTATATTCGTCTTTATTAAGTATTTAGACATTAAGGTCTTTGTTAAGTATATGGGGGGTTCGCCCCTTCGTCAATACCACGCTCTTTACACTAAAGCTTAAATTTTGCACTAATTCCTTAAGAATAACCGTAAAATAAATACTTAAAACTATTAAAAATACTTAAGCGTAAAGAGCAAGGTATTAGGAGGGGGTAAACCCCTCATATGCTTAACAATTTCTGTTCGTTTTAAGTTTTAATGCTGCTCCTTACTTTCAGTTGAAAAAACTTTTTCATATATTTTTTCATTGTTTTAAATAATGCTAGAAAATCCTGCGCATCCTTTATGGAAATTCTCTTCTCCCATCACAAATTCCTCCATGGAAAGATCCTCCCACGTAACCCTCCTTCTGACCAAAAAAAAAAAAATCCTGAATATCTCTGTACACTTCCCAATAATCATTACCATAACCAAACACTGGTCAAAGTTTGTAACTTGCAGCCCCTCCCATGGGAACTGTTGGGGAGTAAGTTGTCCCCAAAGACATAGTTATTACGTTTTTCGACTATCCCGAATAAAACGGCTATCTCAAAATTCTGACCGGTGACTTTGGGAAAAAATGAGCGTGGGAGGGGGTCTATGAGCCCTCCAATCTTTTTGGTCACTTAAAAGGGGCCCTAGGACTTTTAATTTCCGTTAGAATGAGCCCTCTCGTGACATTCTAAGACCACTGGGTCGATACGATCACCGCTGGAAAAAAATAAATAAACACGCATCCGTGATCTGTCTTCTGGCAAAAAATACAAATTCCACATTTTTGTAGATAGGAGCTTGAAACTTCTACAGTACGGTTCTTCTGATACGCTGAATCTGATGGTGTGATTTTCGTTAAGATTCTATGACTTTTAGTGGGTGTTTCCCCCTATTTTCTAAAATAAGGCAAATTTTCTCAGGCTCGTAACTTTTGATGGGTAAGACTAAACTTGACAAAACTTATATATTTAAAATCAGCATGAAAATGCGATTCTTTTGATGTAACTATTGGTATCAAAACTCTGTTTTTTAGAGCTTCGGTTACTATTGAGCCGGGTGTCTTCTTACTATAGTTCGTTACCACGAACTGTTTGAAAAGTCCTCTCATTGCTAAGGAAATTAGAGTTTATCCTTTGCTCCTTTCTAAGTGATGACGTTAGAAACTTGGCCTAGGGCAAAAAAGTCAACTTTTGAACTAAGACAGATAGATTTTTTTCGACGGCAGTCGATTTATACTGATGAGCTGATCTAAGTATATGTCATCCATTTTTTGGTTCATGAGAATTCCTTCATGAGATGTACCAGTTTGAAAGTTTAAAAGGGGTCGACAACTTCAGAAGTAAGGTACACACTGAAACCAAAAATATGCAGATATCAATTGTGAGACATGTAGGGGATTTTTAAGCAACAGTCGGTTGTTAGCTTATAATCATCTTCAGCAATGAGGGGTTTGCAACTTTTGCTAGTTGATGTACCTATTATTTGTTTTCGGTGTATTTGATGGTGAAACCAACTTGGTTCCAGTGGTAAGACATGTAGGGGACTTGTTTATTTTAACATCCTTACAGGTTAACAACTTCGGCGTTTAATTGAAGCGAGGAAACAAAACCCTCGGCGAAGCCGAACAAATGTTGCCGCAACACCTCACGTTGCCCATGCAACGTAAATCTAGTTTGACTTTATTTCTGCTCATTTTTGGCTTAATTCAGCTCTTTAATTTTTTTTTTAAATTGTCTTGTGGAAACAGTTTTTTAATTAATTTCTGTTTTTGTTTTATTGACATGATCTGTTTCATGAAAAAATTATATCCTTGTCAGTTTTTTTTTCTTTTATAAGAATCCGTAGTTAGGCTTACTACTTGTATATTGGAGAAAGTTTATCAACAATTTTTAATTCTGACACAAGTAATTTTTTTTAATTTATACCTCCTCACGTTGGCCTGAAAAATAAAACTTAATATTATTCCCAAAAGATTCTACGAAACATCCTTTTGATAACCTGTATATTCATATATTCCTTGAAAGTTTTGTCTCAATGCTCTTAGCCTTACAATAAGTTGCAATAGAAGCAGTAGTAAATGTAGCAGTATCAATAGTAATAGCAGTAGTGTGCACATATTGCCTTTTGGTTAGATGATCTTCCTCTTGAAGCATTCTCTGAAAGTTCCAACTTAATACCCATGTCAATTCTTGACACACACTTTTTTGATAATGTGCATGCACATAGTGTCTTTTGAATTAGTCCGAATTCCCCCTCAATATTGTAAACAGAACAGTGTGGTGGTAGTTGTTGTAGCATAGGTAGCGTATAAATATTAACATCTTGATCATTTTCCTTATCATTTCCTGAATCTTGCAAATTAATATACTCAGTTATCCCTGAGTTACACCCTTTTGACAATCGTTATAGACATTACGTCCTTTGATCGTTATAGACATTACGTCCTTTGATTTAGTTCAACACTCCCATCAACATTCTCTGAAAGTCTCACCTGAATGCCCTTTGTCTTCTTCGAAAGTAAAGTTCAAACAAGCATACCTTTCTCAATAGCATATACTATATGTAAACATATACTATATGTAAACAATGAACAAAATGCCTAACTTACTGTGCTTACCCTGAGGATTGTGGGGAAGTTGAGGTCCCCCTAAGACATAATTAATGTACCTTTCGATAATACTGAACGAAATAGCTCCCTTAAAATTTTGATCAGATGTGTTTTAGGGAATGATAGGCTTGAGGAGGAGGTTGATTACCCTCAATTCACTTTTGACTTTTAAAAAGGGCACTAAAACTTCCAACTTCCAATCAAATGAGCTTCATCCTGTCCAAAGTTTATAAGACCATCCATTCCATAAGAGCCTTATATACCCCACAGAACAACTTACAACCCTTGCCACTGGGCTCTGCGGGGTTGTGTCCACCATATAGATATGTTTATATAATATTTGGACTATAAGTAACGAAATAGCTATCTCAGAATTTCAATTGAATGCACTTTGGCAAAAGAGAGGCTAGAAGCTCTCCATCACTTTTGACTCTTAAAAGGGAACTAGAAATATACATTTCCTATCAAATGAGCCTCTTCTACAGTTCAAACAACCGCCTCTTCTATAAAAACCTTGTAGGCTACATCCCTGGGGCATAACTTACCCATAACGATAAATATTACAGAGGGGAGGGTATAGACCCTCCAATCATTTTGACTCTTAAAAAGGGTACTGGAAAGGCTTATAGGGTTTATCCCTGGAGCATAGTTTACACCCCTTACCCTCCCCGCCACTCTGGGGGATTCTGTCAACCCAAAGGCTTTGTTATGTGGTCTTTTGACTATTCTTGAACACATAGCTATCTCAGAATTTGAATTGGATGCATTTGGTGAAAATATGAGAGGGGGACCCTCAAATCACTTTGACTCTTAAAAATGGCACTGGAACTTCTGATTTCCAATTCAAAAAGCTCCCTACAGAGTTTATACAACTACCCTTACCATAAAAACCTTACTTGTCCTTGTGGTATGATTTACAACCCTTGAGCTGATTTAAAACATAATTTCCAGACCTTTCAACTATGCTGAACAAAATTGCTTTCTCAAAATTTTCATTGAAAGTGTTTGGAAAAATGATGGCTATTCTCCCCGACTACAATATGACGAGGGGGGAGGTTACCCCCCCGCACGTCAAATATTACAGGGGGTGGAGACCCTCCAATCACTTTAACTCTTAAAAAGGGTTTGGAACTTCTGATGTCCGATCCAAAAAAAAACCCTAAAGAATTTATACAACCTTCCTTTCCATAAAAACAATTGAGCTGATGTAAGACATAATTTCCATACCTTTAAACTATGATGAACAAAATTTCTATATCAAAATTGTCATTGGATGTGTTTGGAAAAATGATGACTGTGCAGTGGGTGGGGAGGGGGGGCTTGTTGCCCCCCAATAGCTTCTGATTATTAAAAAGAGTACTTCCATTTCCTATCAAATGAGCCCCTTTCGAAGTTTCTATGATAACAAATGGCCATCTAAAAACTTATATGACATGTATTTGGGGAACATACAATGCAGGGAGGGGTGACGGCTACCCTCTAATCACTTTCAATCTTAAAAAGGGCACTAGAACTTCTGATTTCCAATCCAATGAGCCTCTTCTGAAGTTTACACGACCAACCTTTCCATAAAAATCTTATATGCCTTCAAGGCATAACTAACAAACCTTGCAATGAAGGCTGTGGGGGGTATGTCATCTTTGAGCAAATAAGTACCAGACCTATAAAAATACGCTGAACAAAATGGCTATCTCAAAATTTGGATTGGGTGTGCTTTGGGAAATGATGGATATGGGGGGGGGGGGCTTGTTACCCTACAATCACTTTTGACAATTAAAAAGGGCACTAACCCTTGCATTTTATTTATCATTGAATTAGCCCTTTTCAAAGTTTCTATGATACCAAGCGGCCGTCTCAAAGTTTCTATCAGATGCATTTTGAGAAAAACAGCGCTCGGAGGGGGGAGGTATCTGCCCTCCAATCACTTTGAATTAAAAAATTGCGCTAGAACTTCTAATTACCAATTAATTAAGCCCCTCCAAAGCTTATACATCCACCCTTTCTATGAAAACGTTATGTGCCTCCAGGATATAACTTACAACCCTTGCTCTGAGGGTTGGGAGGTTATCATCCTCCCAATTTCCCGATCTTTTAACTAAATTGAACAAAATGGCTATCTCAAAATATTAACTGAATGTGTCTGGGGAGACGATGGGCATGGGAGGGGGGTTGATTGACTCCAATCACTTTCAACTATTAAACAAGAGCTAAGAGCTCATATGGCACTTGTGACGAGGTCGGAAGAGCCAAGAGCTCATATGGCATTAGCTCTAGCAAAATTCTAAGAATCAATAAATTGATTTAAAAGGAAAATCAGAGGCTTAATGCCAGTCGGGATTTAAAATAAGAGCTCTGATACACAAGGTCCTTCTAAATATCAAAATTCATTAAGATCCGATCATCACTCGTAAGTTAAAAATACCTCATTTTTTCTAATTTTTCCTCTCCTTTCAGCCATGAGATGGTCGAATCGGGGAAAACAACTCTATCAAGTCAATTTGTGCATGTCCCTGACACGCCTACCAATTTTCGTCATCCTAGCAAATCCAGAAGCACCAGACTCGCCAAAGCACTGGACCCCCTAACTCCCCCAAAGAGAGCCGATCTAGTCCGGTTACGTCAACCACGTATCTACGACATTTACTTATTCTACCTACCAAGTTTCATCCCCATCTCTCCACTCTAAGCGTTTTCCAAGATTTCCGGTTTCCCCCTCCAACTCCCCCCAATGTCACCAGATCTGGTCAGGATTTAAAAACAAGAGCTCTGAGACATGATTTCTTTCTAAATATCAAATTTCACTAAGATCTGGTCACCTGTTCTTAAGTTAAAAATACCTCAATTTTTCTAATTTTTCAGAATTAATACCCACCCCCCCCCCCCAACTCTCCCAAAGAGAGCGAATCCATTCAAATTATATCAATCACGTATCCAGAACTTGTGCTTATTCTTCCCCTCAAGTTTCGTCCCGACCTCTCCACTCTAAGCATTTTCCAAGATTTCCGGTTTCCAAGATATCTGTTTCCCCCCTCCAATCCCCTAGGTCCCCGGATCCGATTCAAATTGAAAATGGAGCATCTGAGACATAAGATCTTTCTATATATCAAGTTCCATGAAGATCCGATCACCCATTCGTAAGATAAAGATATCTCAGTTTTCACGTTTTCCAAGATTTCCAGTTTCCCCCTCAAATTCCCCCAACGTCACCAGATCTGGTCGGGATTTAAAATGAGAGCTCTGAAGCACAAGATCCTTCTAAATATCAAATTTCATTAAGATCTGATTAACCGTTCGTAAGTTACAAATACTTTACTTTTTCTAATTTTTCCGAATTAACCCCCCCCCCCAACTCCCCCAGAGAGAGCGGATCCAGTCCAGTTATGTCAGTCACGTATCTTGGACTTATGCTTATTCTTCCAACCAAGTTTCATCCTGATCTTTCCACTGTAAGCCTTTTCCAAGATTCCCAGACCCCCAATGACACTGGATCCAGCTGGGATTAAAAATAAGAGATCTGAGTTAGAAGGTACTTCTAAATATGAAATTTCATTAAGATCAAATCGCTCCTTTGTAAGTTAAAATACCTCATTTTTTCTAATTTTTCAGAATTAACCCTCCCCCCAACTCCCCCAAATAGAGCAGACCCGTTCCGGTTATGCCAATCACGTATCTAGGACTTGTGCTTATCTTTCCAACCAAGTTTCATCCCGATACCTCCACTCTAAGCGTTTTCCAAGATTTTAGGTTTCCCCCTTCCAACTCCCCCCAATGTCATCGGATACGGTCGGGATTTAAAATAAGAGCTCTGATACATGTTATCCTTCTAAATATCGGATTTCATTAAGATCCGATCACCCGTTCGTAAGTTAAAAATACCTCATTTTTTCTAATTTTTCCAAATTAACCGTTCCCACACTCCTCCCCAGATGGTCAAATCGGGGAAACGACTATTGCTAATTTAATCTGGTCTGGTCCCTGATACACCTGCCAAATTTCATTGTCCTAGCTTATCTGGAAGTGCCTAAACTAGCAAAACCAGGACCAACAGACCAACAGAATTTGTGATTGCTTTATGTCACTTGGTTAATACCAAGAACCATAAAAAGACAATATCCCCTTCAATCTCCAATCGATTAAGTCTATTTTGTAGCTTCTATGACAACTAATTCTATTTGAAGTACCGTAGTCTAAAAAGAAAAAATGCATTGTGCCCACATGGCTCTTTACTTAGGCAGCACTATTGTGCTGCCTGTGATAAAGTTAGCAACCATAATTTTATTACCTTTGGTTATAAAGTAGGCACATTTTGGTTATAAAGTAAGCAACCAGAATTCTATTATTAACACCTTCCCATCCTAGGCAAGTCTTAGAAGCACTTTCCATTTACCGTGAGCCTAACCCTTTGTCTATGCATCCCACCCTGCTGACCTCTATAAGTAAACACAATACATCCCATTTTCATGTTTTCTAGCCCTTGGAGATGAATTTTCATAATGCCTAACAAGTCGAGTTCAAAACATTATGGCTTTAATGAAAGCAATGGGTCTCACCAGCGCAAGCGAGGGACTATTGACTTCTGCTCAAGTCTATACAAAGCAATTCAGCTGGCTAAGAACTGGATAGGAAGAAATATCTGAGCTGAAATTCTATTTATTTCATACTATTTATTTCTATTATATTACAAATATTATACTAGAATTGAAACACAATCCATTACAAATAACAGAGCTAGAAAAATATTTTTCAATCCTGAAAATCCCATAAAAAAAGAAAAAAAAAACGGAAGTGTAATCCATTAATCAGAATTCAAGGCAATTCTATTACCTTAAATACCTTAAATCACACTTGCCAGTAATAAAGATAAGTCTTATTATGTTAACTTGGCTGTAAGTTCCTCAAGGGGGGTCACTCCTGAAAATAGCCCTGAAACAAAGTTTGTAGTTCTAATTCTGGTCAGGCAAACTTGAAAATAGGTCCACTCTAGTACTGCTAGAAGGACATGCAAGCTGAGCTCTCTTTCTTAAGAAAGAGGGGAGACTCTTAACAATCTCACAACACCAGAACAGTTCTAGCTTTTTTATCTAGGCTAATAATCTACCTATCTGCCCAGTTGAATCAATGCCTGCATAATGGAATTTAAGGCAAGGGGAGCGGGGAGCAGGGGGGCCAGACGCCAAAATAGCAGTGATTGT
This sequence comes from Artemia franciscana, assembly GCF_032884065.1. Taxonomy (NCBI): domain Eukaryota; kingdom Metazoa; phylum Arthropoda; class Branchiopoda; order Anostraca; family Artemiidae; genus Artemia; species Artemia franciscana. The sequence goes on from NC_088881.1 coordinate 7,134,601, forward strand.
TGGGTGAGAATTTAGGTGGTTTAGGACACCAAACTACAACTTTACCCCGATGAGCACGAATTTGCGATCACTTTAAAATCCTGAGAAGCTAATTGATCAATAACTATATTTTAGGCTTCCCAGTCACAAAAAAAGTAATGCCACATGATGGCAGTACTGGATTCAACCAAGTTGATTCGCTTTATTCGTAATGAAATTAGGCTACGTTTGGTGATATTTAATTGCTTATCAGCTATAACGAGGGGGATGAGTCATTGTTTAGATGGGGGTAGGGTAGATTCCTACAAAAATACATTTTAATGGACAAACTGCTTACTTTTCATGAGGCTTCATATAAATGTTGAAAGAGGCAAGGGGACTAGAGATTAATCAAAATGTTTTTCTACACATCTAACATGTTACATTCCCATATCTACCAGCAGAGAGGTGGAAAACACAAGGCAGGTCATCATCAGCCTTGCCATGAAATTTCTTAGGAACTTAGTTTTCAGCAATTTTAAATGATAGTATTTTTGTTTTTCTTTTTATATGAAGTACTTCAATGTATTTAAAAAAAAAGTATTTTTTTATGATCAAAAGTCTCACAGAATTTACATCCATACAAACAATAATACTCCTTTTCATGCAACCAAAATTCTTTGGTAGCAATATTAGCAAGGACTTTTCACCAAAATTACTATTCATCAGCAATCTTTTGAATATATTCAAATTGTAGTCAAAATTTAAATTTAAACATAGAACGGAACAAACCAACGTACTATTATTGATTTATGCATTTTAAAAGCAATCAACCAGGGATTTAAGTACCCGGTACCTCAAATTATATCTTGGTTAGGCCTGGGTATGATTTGCAAAACAATCAGAAATTAAATAATAAAAAAGCTTTTCAACTGAAAGCAAGGAATAAATTTGAAACTTATTTGAACAGATTATTATTTGTATTAAGGGGACTGTTTCCTCCTTAGCTCCTTACTCTTAACTGTGAAGTTTAGCTTTTTTTCAATTTTTAAGAAAACTTGCATGAAGAGCAACATGTTTAGGAGGGGGTCACCCCTCTCATATATGCATAATTCCTGTTTGTTTTATGTTTTAATGTTGCTCTTTACTTTCATTTGAGCAAACTTGTTTCTTTTCTTTATTTAAGGAAACTTAGAGACAAACATTTTTCTCAAGGCAATGGAAAAAGGATGTCAATCAAAGTAAAAGTAAATAAAAATGAAAAAAGTAAGTAATTACCAACAAATACACAAAACAATAGCCTACTTACAAAAGCTAAGATATAAACTCCCAGCATTCAGTTCTGTTGATCAATACTGAAGGGTTGGCTGGATATTTTTTGACAATATTGACAGTTTTGAACATGGCTATCTGACACCAAATCTTTAATGCCTTAAGGCTCAGTGTTCATAAAAGGTAACACATTATCTAAGTAGTTTATTCAAAGTCTAACATTAAAACTAAGATTTAAAAAATCAAATAAAAATGTTTAATTAAATATTTTTACTTAATTTTGAATACCAAAAGTCAGTATATTTGACACCTATATAGTTCACGACTGTAAAAAATTAAATATTTTTCAAAGTAACAAAAGCTAAGATATAAACTCCCAGCATTCAATTCTGTTGATAAATACTGAAGGGTTGGTTGGATATTTTTTGACAATATTGACAGTTTTGAACATGGCTATCGGACACCAAAATACTTAATGCCTTAAGACTCAGTGTTCATAAAAAATAACACATTATCTAAGTAGTTTATTCAAAGTCTAACATTAAAACTAAGATTTAAAAAATCAAATAGAAATGTTTAATTAAATATTTTTGCTTAATTTTGGATACCAAAAGTCAGTATATTTGACACCTATATACTTCACGACTGTAAAAAATCAAATATTTTTCAAAGTAACAAAAGCTAAGATATAAACTCCCAGCATTCAGTTCTGTTGATAAATACTGAAGGGTTGGCTGGATATTTTTTGACAATATTGACAGTTTTGAACATGGCTATCTGACACCAAAATACTTAATGCCTTAAGACTCAGTGTTCATAAAAGGTAACACATTATCTAAGTAGTTTATTCAAAGTCTAACATTAAAACTAAGATTTAAAAAATCAAATAAAAATGTTTAATTAAATATTTTTACTTAATTTTGAATACCAAAAGTCAGTATATTTGACACCTATATACTTCACGACTGTAAAAAATTAAATATTTCTCAAAATAACAACTAGATAAATATAACCACTCCTGAACAAAAATGATACGAAAACACAAAAAAAAAAACATATCTGTTCAGGGGGGAAATACAGAAATTCCCAGCGTTCTGTACAAGGGAAACATTACTGATTATAGTGGCATTCTATATCAGCTCATGGGTACTCTTGCAATTCAAGCATAAGTCGATGGTCTGTTCTTACCGAAATTGTCCCTTATTAATTTGTTTTCATTGTGTTTCCTATAATTATACAAACTTTTTTTTTGCATTCTATTAACTGCACTAATTACTGATAAACAAATATATATATTTAGAATTACCCTAAAGAGCTGATTCTTTGATAGAGTGTTATCAATATTTAGGCTCTCATACATTTGTTATTGACAAGGGTCATTATTTACTTAGCACTCATTACTATTAAGAATTTGATTTTTTTTTTTTTTTTGCTCCAACCAAATCATATAGAAAAAATCTTTGTAGCAAACTGGTTAGGGGTCACTCAGTCACAAATTAGAACTTATATTTTCCTTATCAAGGTTCAAAACGTGCTTCCAGGCAGCCAACAATGGGGCAACAATAATTTTGTCCAAGGTTTTTCCCTGTTGTTCTCTCTATCCTTTGGTTTCCTCATAATTACCTTATAGTCCCAAATTTCTAGGGGGCATGGCCCCTTGTCCCTCCCCCTGCTGGAGCCCATGATTTAAGGTAAGGTGACTTAAAGTAAGGCAGAGGTAAGAATTCTGCAATTTTGGTAATAATGCTTCAAGATTTTCCCCATGATTTTAAATAACACATTTATCCATTTTTTTTTTTTATATATAATCCCATGATACTACAGAGTAGGTAAAGAATAAAATGTCTATTTAATGAAGATGCAGTGATTGTGTTAGCAATGATAAACTGCATTGGATATGAATTACCTGTAGCTTGTTTGCAGTTAGTTTAATCCAAAGAAAATTGCTGGCTTATGAAAAAGTCATGAAGCATATATATATATATATATATATATATATATATATATATATATATACTAGCTGTTGGGGTGGCGCTTCGCGCCACCCCAACACCTAGTTGGTGGGGGCGCTTCGCGCAACCCCCCCCCAAGCCCCCCCGCGCGCGTAAGTCGTTACGCGCCATAATAGTTACGCGCCATTGTAGTTGTGTCCCTATGTCCCACCTGTGAATATAGATATATATATATATATATATATATATATATATATATATATATATATATATATATATATATATATATATATATATGGTTTTAACTACGTAAAACTTGCGAATATACAACATTCTTTGCTGTCCCATTGTCTTTGCATATAAATAGATTGTCAGGTTTACCGACTCTTGAACATGCAACATATAATGGTCCATGGGAAAACAATCTGTATTCAGATCTATACCTCATGATTCTAATGATTGCCCTTGAGCTTTGTTGATGGTGATTGCTAATCGACCATTCCCTGTCCCGGTGTCCCGGTCGTCATTTATATCCCCCTGTTTCCCCCGGTGTCCCCGTTGTAGTTGTGTCCCTGTGTCCCGGTCGTCATTTATATTCCCTGTGTCCCGGTCGTCATTTGTATCCCGGTGTCCCGGTCTGTATATACATTCGTTTTTTAGTTTTGTTTTTCTCCTTTATTTTTTTCCTTTTTTTTTCTTTTTTAGTTTATTTAGATTTTTAGATTTTTTAGTTTTTTTATTAGTTTTTAGTTTTTTTTTCTTTTTTTTTTGTTGTTTTTACCTTCTTTTTTGTTTTGTTAGTTTTTTTTTTTACTTATGTCCTGGTCGTCATTTATACTCCCTGTGTCCCGGTGCTTTGTTGATTGCTAATCGAACATTCCTTTTGTCCTGGTCGCTTTCTCTTTGAGTGTCGTCATTTATTTTTTTCTTTTTTAGTTCTTTTAGTTTTTACCTTTTTTAGTTTTTTTTAGTTTTTTAGATGAAAATTTTTTTTAGTTTTTTCCTTTTTTTCTTTTTAGTTTTTTATTGGTTTTTACCTTTATTTTAGCTTATTTTTCAGTTTTTTCCTTTTTTTATTTTTTTTTATTTTTTATTTTTTTTAGTTTTTTACCTTTTTTTAGTTTTTTTAGTTTTTTTTTAGTTTTTTAGCTTTTTTACTTTTTTTATTAGTTTTTAGTTTTTTTTGTAGTTTTTGCCTTTTTTTAGTTTTTCAGTTTTTTTTTTAGTTTTTTATTGGTTTTTACCTTTATTTTAGCTTATTTTTCAGTTTTTTTCCTTTTTTTTAGTTTTTTTTAGTTTTTAGTTTTTTTAGTTTTTTACCTTTTTTTAGTTTTTTTGGTTTTTTAGCTTTTTTATTTTTTTTATTAGTTTTTAGTTTTTTTTGTAGTTTTTGCCTTTTTTTAGTTTTTTTAGTTTTTTAGCTTTTTTATTAGTTTTTAGTTTTTTTTGTAGTTTTTGCCTTTTTTTAGTTTTTTCTTTTTAGTTTTTTTGTAGTTTTTACCTTCTTTTTAGTTTTGTTAGTCTTTTTTTTACTTATGTCCTGGTCGTCATTTATACTCCCTGTGTCCCGGTGCTTTGTTGATTGCTAATCGAACATTCCTTTTGTCCTGGTCGCTTTCTCTTTGAGTGTCGTCATTTATTTTTTTCTTTTTTAGTTCTTTTAGTTTTTACCTTTTTTAGTTTTTTTAGTTTTTTAGATGAAAATTTTTTTTAGTTTTTTCCTTTTTTTCTTTTTAGTTTTTTATTGGTTTTTACCTTTATTTTAGCTTATTTTTCAGTTTTTTCCTTGTTTTTAGTTTTTTTTATTTTTTTTTTTTTTACCTTTTTTAGTTTTTTTAGTTTTTTTAGCTTTTTTACTTTTTTTATTAGTTTTTATTTTTTTTTGTAGTTTTTGCCTTTTTTTAGTTTTTTCAGTTTTTTTTTTAGTTTTTTATTGGTTTTTACCTTTATTTTAGCTTATTTTTCAGTTTTTTCCTTTTTTTTAGTTTTTTTTAGTTTTTTTTAGTTTTTAGTTTTTCTAGTTTTTTACCTTTTTTTAGTTTTTTTAGTTTTTTAGTTTTTTAGCTTTTTTATTTTTTTTATTAGTTTTTAGTTTTTTTTGTAGTTTTTGCCTTTTTTTAGTTTTTTTAGTTTTTTAGCTTTTTTTATTAGTTTTTATTTTTTTTTGTAGTTTTTGCCTTTTTTTAGTTTTTTTAGTTTTTTAGCTTTTTTATTTTTTTTATTAGTTTTTAGTTTTTTTTTGTAGTTTTTGCCTTTTTTTAGTTTTTTCAGTTTTCAGTTTTGTCACCTGATCCAGTTTTTTCAGGTGACGTCACCTGATCCATCCACAGATCCACACACAGACAACTTATTTTTATATATATAGATATATAGTGTACAGTTAGGTCTATTAGTTAACAGTTAGGCCTACTCAAAAGGAAACACTACCAAATTAAAAAAAAAAAAAAACCTAAAATACTTACTTATATCATTCCAATATAGAATTTAGTTTACTTTCACTCCCCTTAATGTGAAAATATGAAGTCCAAATTATTCATGTTCAAGGAGTTTTGCCATACATCCCTCCTTTTTCAAATAGGGTAAAGCTACTGATGATTCAAGAGTTTTTGTAAAAAAAAAAAAACAATTCTTCTACTCCACAAGGCTTAATTTAAAGACTTATGGTTTAAAAAGGGTTTCAGTATGTAGAAAAAAATTTACAAATCTAACTGTTTGATTAGAAATTGGAAGTTTTATCAAAAAAGGGTACAAAATTTTCACCTACAAATTTCAAAAAAAGAGTTACCCGTTTTTGATGTAAGTTGGAACCCAATTTGATACATATTGAAATACTTGGGGAATATTGTGGGCAGACCCTGGCAGATTCAACATGCATATTTTTTTTACTTTATTTCTTCATTTCTCTTAAAATTTTTTAAATGTGTATCATACATAAAATACTGTTCAGATAGTGGGAAGCAAAAAACTAAAAAAATTGCCTCAAGTATAGGGAAGAGATTGGATAATCATATGGAGTGTAATTATATGATATAAGACTCTATAACATAATGTGTGATATAATGAAGTGATATAGGTCTCTTTACAAATGCTATCTGGAATGGCCAACTTTCTCTCAGCTTTAAAGCTCCAGCAAAGATTTCTTTGTTGTTCACAGTTAAAGTGCTGTCAACATTTGGTCATTTCAAAGTTAATCTACCAGTTTAATCCACTTGCTAATGAGGGAGGGGTTCAAAGATAATATTTTTTGTATTTTACAGCTTGGAATCTATTTGAAAGAAAACATGTATAAAATTTACTAAGGGAAGGTGTACTTCAAATTTATTCAGTGATAAATGAATTAGGGTGATATGATCAACCAAGTCAAATGCTTAAAAACATGACAATAGCATGAGGCCAAGCAGCAGCTCCTCAGATGATGGGAAAATCTAGCATCAAATCAGTAAAACTATAATAAACTTTTTTTAAAGTTTCTTTTTATGTGAAATATTATTATAAACAATAATCATCAAAATCTCCTGTTGTTGAGAAAGTATCCATAACTTTGACAACTATGTTTTCATCAGAGGACCCTTGAATTTTGACACCAATTGTTTCTCATCTGTTTTACATGTTCAGCAAAGTTTTGACAACATTCCCTATATACAACAGGGCCTGTTGCTGTCTGTCAAAAAATTTTACAGGGTTACTACAAGATATTCTCAAAAGAAATGAATCTCATAATACAAGCCAATATCTACATTTGAATTTGGTCACAGGAACATTTTTAGTCAATCTGGTATTCCACTAGATCAGACAAGAATTTTTGGCACTTGGAACATAGTTTTGTCAATATAATATTAGCTGCCATTTTAACTTAATTTTATCAAGTAAAAGCCAATATGGCTACACTTTAGAGAAGATCAGATGTATCTTGATGCATTGGTGCTGATCCCAACTTTTTTGCCAAAAAATAACCAAGTAATGACAATTTGAACATTACATGGCTAAAAAATTGTCAGGAGCTCATTGTTGAAAACAAGAAACTGATTGAAATGATTTTTTCTTTATCTGGGTGTGTTGGATACAGTGTCCATGTTTCACATTGTCAAAATATAATGAAGGCTTCAAGAGATGTGTTCCAAGTCACAACTAAGCAGAGTTATCCTGTTTTGAAGGAAAATTTTGACAGTGGTTCCAAAATTGCACTGTCAAATCATTGGTGCCTTTACCCTAGATTTAATAGCAAAAAAGCAACATCAACAAAATCAAGAACCAGAAATATGCATGAGAAAAAAATATACTTTGGGCTGTATATCTCAACATTAAGGAATGGAAGTGAGAATAAAAGTAAATTCAAGCACATGCTGGAAAGTTTCAAGTAGGCTAAGTATTTTATAATTTTATTTGTTTTCAAAATTTTATAGTGTTCTTTTTTTAACTATATACTCATACCCTAATTTGGACTATATATTTGTATATCATGGGATGCATGTAAAGTAAAGTGATGTGTTTATAGCATTAATACAAGAAAGTATTTCTGATTCTTTAAAGCAGCTTTCACAACTTTATAGTATTCCATTCTAAAGGGACCAGACACTACTCTATTACTATAGTTACCTTTAGAAGAGCACACCAAAAATATTATTACCTACAAGCCTATTTCCAATGCATTTTTCTGTTCCTTTATTATGTTACTCTTTTTTTTTTAGATAGATTTAACAACAAAGGAGCACCATCAACAAAATCAAGAAATAGAAAAATGCATGGGAAATATAATTTGGGTTATATACTTGTATATTAGGGGGAGGAGTAGTATAGGTAAAGTGATGTGCTTTTAGGAAAGATATAAAAAATATTTTAGAATTTTAAAAGTTGTTTTCAGGATTTTATAGTGTTTCCTTCTTAATATGTCTAATTATATATTACTACAGCTACTATTACCAACTCACTGCAGCATAAAGCTCTCTGAGGTCAAAACTACACATGCTACTCTTCCATCTCTACTTGTCCAAAGCCTCCCTCTTTATACTCTCCCAAGAAGTTCTTATTTCCCTTACATCTTTCCTCCCACTTTAAAGAGGGACAATTTGTTTTTGTTAGGCCCTAGATAGTTGAACAATAAGGATTGTCTGTCATCCTTCATCTGCAGAGTGTCTCCTAGACATCTTAACTCTTCTCTAATTATAGTCCTAGAAAGCAGGATTGAATGATGCCATTTGTACAGCCTACTGTTTGATATATACTCAGTCAGTCAGGTATCCAAAACAGTTAGGAGGCAATTTCTCTATAAAACTTCTAGTAAAAATCTAGACAAGCTACTTTTGACTGTTTTGGAAAGGGGTTAGGTTAGGAAAATGAAACTTTTAGAAACAAGTCCAGAGCCAAAAACATTTGGCTTTATACATCTTATAAGTCTTAGAAAGTTTCCTAGGCTATTTGATATGTCTATACCTAGCCAATTGGAATTTTGACATAACAGCATTAGCCTATACCTCACTTTTCAGGTTTTTTTTTCTCTGGTTTCTGTTCTGAGCATGTAATTCCTGTTATTTGAGAAGAATTTTAAGCCATATTCATGTTGTTTTACTAAATTTAGGAAATGTCATTGCAGATCTTTGAAACATCATAAATTGTGATTGAGCAAAGTTGTGAAGCTAAAAATACATTCTTTGTATTTCATTTAGATAGAACATCTATTTTGAAAGGTTTTAATTTAATAAAACAAGGATTTTTAAAGGTCATTGCCTTCTAGAGGGAGAAACAGTGGAGTTAGGCACTTTCATATATCTTCCTGGAATATAGCCTAGGCCTACTTTAATCTTTAGGCTAGATCCATGCCTGAAAGTTTCATTTTCCTAGCCTAATCCTTTTCTAAGATAAAAGAAGTAGCTTGTCTATAATTTCACCAAACATCTAGCAAAACTTCCTCCATTTTTAGATCCCCCAGGCTTAAGAACCATAGCCTACTTGACCACTGGCATCACTGTAGCTTCAAGTAGTCAAAATTTGTAGACTTATATTCCTATTCTTCTATAAAAATGTTGCACAGATACCGAACAATACCATTAGGGCTATATGTTTGCATGTTAGGTTTAGGGGGTAAGGCAATGTGTAGTGCTTTAAGAAATGATATAGGTATAAGTAAGCATATTGTGATTTAAAGTTACTCTCAAAGCTTTAAAGGTCTTCCTTCTCAATAGCCCCAATTGTACACTGATACCTATCCCCCACTTGAACTCTTATAGGCCTAGGCTAGCCTATTCAGAAAAAGCATTGCATGGGAATCCGATGTGACTCCCTATTAAAATTGAAACTAGACTATAAATTTTCCTCTGAAAGAGAATCTTCAAGTTCAATTATCTTAATTTCTTTGAGAAATCAGGTAAATGCCTCACCGTAACTTCTAAGAATTTTGGAGTGCCTCTATAGTGGTCACGTTTCCTGTTTTTGAATAATGCCCGGTTCAGACGCAGGATTTTGATTGACGATGCTGCGGTAGCGCTGCTCAAGTAAAGAGCGACATGGCTGTTATACACTATTTTATGTGTATTTCCTAAGGCTAATTCGTATTAATGGAATGACTGTAGATACTTTGAAGGGGGCTAGATCCGGAAGTGATATGAAGCAAACTAGTCCCCTGCGTCCTTTTTTTTATGCATCTTTCCCTGCAACCCCCAAAGACGTTCAAAAATGATTTTAGGATAGCAGTTTTCTTGAAATATTTAAAATGTTAAACAAATAATCTGGTGGTGACATGACACCACAAAACCATAGACCAAGTTCTGTAAATCATGCATGTTACCCATTGGTTACACGTACCTTTCGAAATAGAAAACGGAGGCATGTATAATCTTTGGTGCCCAGTTAGCTTGGAACTTCTAGAGATTATATTATAGGACAAGAAAATCCAAATTTTGGCGGTATGAGTGGGGTGAAAGAACCAGAGATGGAAAAAGAACTTATGGTTCCTAATTTGTCGCACAAATACGCCAGGTTACACGTATAACATTAACTTAGGAGCGGTCGATTCGTTAGAAACAATGAGATGCCTTGGTGTTAGGCACATAAGAATCGGTGTGATGAGTCTGGCTTCTAGAGTTTGCAACTGCTGGGACCATTTCCAGGGGATGTTATAAATTTTATAGTTTTTGTACAATTTGAGAGTCCATTACTTAGTAGTGACTTATCAGTGCTAATATGAAGAAGCTTGGTTTAGTTGTAAAATATAAGGTATTGATTAGTGGTCAATATTTTAGTATTTGGTTATTTTAGGTATCCCACGTACTTTGCAATTTGTATCTATGTTTGACAAATTGAAGCTACCTTAGTTGTGATAATAATAGATAAATGAATAAGTTTTCAACAGCACTTACGAGTCATTCACTAGACTAGAAGTCCTGGTGCTCTTAAGAGTTAACTTTGGAAAAAACAAATTTCCGAGTATATCAAAAGATATTATGTCCATCTAATCTTTTGAGCTAGTTACAATATCTAAGTCGATTTAAAAATTTGTTGGTTTAGTGGAGGAAATAGGTCCTTTCAATATATCTTTATTCTGACTTGTTGTTGACGATAGCTTGATGTTATAGATAAAAAAAGAAGAAGAACTATTTTAAGAGAATATTTATGTTACAACTTAAGAGTATTCTTATGAAACAGAAATTAAATTTAAAAAAACATGTTTTTTCACCTGAAAGTAAGCAGCAACATTGATAATTAAAACAAACATAAATTATTCTGCATGTGAGGAGGGGGGGCTGTCCATTCTTCAACCTGCCCTCTTTACGCTATAGTCTTTAAGCTCTGAAAATACCTCTCATTCAAAATCATAGGCTCTTTATCAAAAACTTCATGATAATAAACTGTAATTAAGGAGTGACACTCCTCAATAGTATAGTTACTACCCCATCCTTACATATTTTCTAAAATTTTCCGTCTTCCTAGGCTTTGTTAATAATTTCCAACAATATTTTTATCCATTTGTCACTTACGTGTTTGAAATACAGTGAGTAAATCATGTCTAAACCTGGTGCTTTTATTGGTAACTTTCGTTTCACTTTCTTTAGCTCCTCTACTGTAAAATATATATTAAAATCTATATCATTTTCTATTTTAGAGAGTCTTATTACCTTAGCAAATGTAAGTTGCTCGGCATCATTAAAATCGTCTGCTCTTCCAACCACTGACTCTACAAAATCTAATGCTTTATTCGTTTCTAATGCTTTATTCGTTTTCTTTTGTTCTTCCACTAACTCCTCACCGTTTACAACCAAGGATGGGTTACCATTATCTTTTTTCTTCCCTGTAATCAGCTTTTCACTGATTTACACACTCCACTTTCAGGTTGTCTAAAATCTAACTTGTTCAGAAATTCAGGATACGAATTTTTCTTTGTTTCCTCTGTTTGGCACCTAACGGCTGCATATTGTCTTTGACACATTAGAAATTTTCAAAGTTTGGGAACTGCTTATACCTTCTTCTTGTCTCTAATAACTGTTTTTTTGCAACTGTGTATATTCATTGTTCCATCTAACACTCTGTTTAAGGTGAATAGGAACTCTTTCACTTTTTGGAGCCAGTTTTTGTGCTAATTCTAGGAGTGAATTTTGAAATGAATCTATTTTCTCATTGACATCTTCACAACAGTTCACTTGCGACCGAAAGTCTGTTTCTCGTGATTTATTCGTAAAAGTTTCCCAGTTAATCTTCTTTAAATTGACTTTACTAGGTTTTTCATAATTTTTGCATATACTGTTATCTTGAGAAATCTCTACCAAAATTGGAAAATGATCATTTTATAGGGTAGATTCCTTATCACCTCTTCTTGGTACTTTTGGCACCAATGAAGTTGATCCTATGGGCAAGCCTATGGTCACTGATCTTCCTGTTCTGCTATTGATTCTAGTTGGTAAGTCCTTTGGGGTAAGCAGGCAGATATATGAAGTTTTCATTAAAAATTTAAAGATTGTTTTTCTATTTCTATTATCAGTTCCACATCCACAAAAGACCATTATGCGAATTAAAATCTCCTAAGATCAAAGTTTCTTCCTTCTAGGCACTGTTTCTATAATTTTTTCTAACCATGATCACTTAAGAGTAAGTTATCGTCTGGTATTTAAATATTGAATATATTCAGATTTCCTTTATTTTTAAGATGTAGTTTGCATACAGCCACCTCCATTTGATAATCCTCCTGCGGATATAATTGATATTCTTATTAATATGAATAGTCACTCCAGCTTTCTCTTTATTCCATCTCTCTAATCTTACTATTTTATAATCTCTGAATGATAGATTTATATACGGTTTTAAATAAGTTTCCTGAATGCGAAACACGATAATATTATTCTTAATTCAATAATCTAGTATAGATTCTTATTCACTTTAACCAAAATTTTGCCTTCCAAAACATATTTTTTATGTTTGATTTAACAGTAATTTATTTACACACTGGTTCAAACAAAATAAGGTTGCTGTTCAATTGCATGATTCCCAAACTTTCAGTAAAATTACCGAGTTTTTCTACTTTTTCTCTGATAAGCATGTTCTCTATGCTTAAAATTTGTGGTAACAACACTAGACCAATCACAGTTTTATTTATACTAGTACTCACTATTCTTTTTAAACTTATTTTATAGCCTGCAAATTCTTATTTTTGAAATTTACGCCTGAAAAGTTCAACCAATGGTTATAAACAGTAAAGCCTTACGGTTATAAGCAATGACAGTTTTGGTTAAACCAGATTTTACGCAAAAACACTTTTGATGACAGCCTGGCTCATCATTGTTCCACGCAAAAACAGCGGTTGAGCTGCTCAATCACTCCCAGTGGTTGAGCTCAAACGGTCTCTCTGGTTAACGCAAAAAAGGCCTCAATGTGTATTTTGGACGAATAAGTTCCTACTGTCTCTTTTAACTTGACAGCTTCAATTTCAAACGGAAAATTTCAAACATTCGACACGTTCTTGTAGGTGACCTGGTATACACATTAGTTTTACAAAAAGTCTTATCCTATTTCATAGGATTTAATATCCAAAGCTATTAAAGAAAAGTTATTATCTCTGCATGAAGACTACTTCTGAGAAGGAAACACTTGACCATAATAACAAAAGAGTAGATATGTTACTAATAGCCTACATCCCAAAATTAAACCCTCCTTTCAGTGAGGCTATAATGGCTACTCAAGTGACAGTTACACTCCACTTCCTTTAATTTGTATGGATATTGTGCTAGTCTCTATGCAAAAGCTCACAAAACACTGTAAGCTAATTATAAAACCCTTTCTTTAAACATGCCATAGCTAGAGTTGATAAGGCTCACCCTATTAAACCTTTTTCCACCCTAGAAAAATTACCTGAATAGAAAATAATGTATTTTTTCTGGAGATGAAGAGCTGGGCTAGTTCCATTTCTTTAGGCTACATTAATTTATCATCCCCAAAAACAGCTGGTTTATCAAATATTGTTTAAATCACCACAACAGTGTTGAAGAACCCTTTATTTCATGCACTATTATCATAATTATAAATAATTTGGTTATAAACACATGAGCAGTCCACCACATAGGGAGACATGTTAAGAAAAGAATTCTTTTTTCATAATATGCAAAATAATCTTAGTTAACATATTTTGCAGCAGGAGAACCTTTATCTTCACTGGTTTCCTTCTTTTTCTACTTTTTTTGAAGAAATTCATAATTTTCCACAAAAAAGTTTTGTTCAATTTTGAAATTTGGCTAAATGTTATGACATCTTGAAAAATAATTTATATCTGTTGCTATTGAAAGTGCAGTGGTGGAAATGAAAAATAGAGCACCATCTACAAAACAGCTAAAAACAGCATTGAATATATCCTAAACATTATGAAAATGGATATAAGAATATATTTTGTGATTCTAGGATGTTCTAGCAGTTTCATAATCAGAGCAAATTATATAGATGATTAATTTTTTGATGAAGTATAATGAATCAAGATGATAATAGATATGATAATAAATATGGTTTAATTTGGCCCTTGGCTAGTGCCAGGTGAAATTTGAACTGGTAATTTCTGGGAGATAAGTTAACTTTCTTGAAGTACAACAAGAACTGGAGCCTACACTTCAAAAGTATTGAATCATTACAGTTCAGATATCCAAAATAAGATCATAATAGATAGATAGATAGATAGGTGTATTTCAAAAACCCATGGGCCATATACACACAAAATTATAAACAAATAACAAACAAGCAAGGAAATTAAAAACAGTACAAATTACAAACATGCACAAAAAACAGAATTCAATGCAAAAAGTGCCTAATCTAACAACAAAAGAAAATAGTCATATAAAACTTTTTCTTCTTATCAAGGATTTATCTATATATACTCCCACTCAAAATATTGTGGTTGGGTTACTATTTTGTAGAATACCTGGAAGAATCAAATTAATCCCATGCAAATAAATTTCCCATAAATCCAAGAGCACTTGGCATTTCTGGAGAAAATGATCCAAGTCTTCATCATCATCATTACAAAGGGGACAAACATACCACCTATCAGGACCAACTATCATTTTATTTTTGTTGAAAGTTTTTTGCCTGTTCTGGATTGGAAGACAATTTGCCCTAAGCTGAATCCAACAACATAGAATCATAGCTGGTAATTAAATTTAAAATAAACTTCCTCTCCAAAACTAGGTTTTGCCTGATTATAATGTTGTAGGGTTGTAGAATCTAAAACCAGCCCTTGCCAATGCTGGATTTCCTGACTCTCTAATATAAATCATACCTGGCTTTCTCAATTTGTTGGTACATCACTAGAGCAAAGATCATTATTCCATAAATAAGGCATTCCTAATTTTTCTAGTAATGATTTAATTTGGGATGTTCACAAGGTTTTTAAACCACATTTCAACATCTCTTCATATGCTGCTCTTACTAGTCTATCTTTATTACTCATAGTTAACTTCAACAAGAATCTAAGCATTAAAATATACCTACAAAAATAAAGAAAATAGGCCCATATCACCTTTCAGAATCTGTGAATGAGTTGTCTGATGTAGACCAAACACTCTTTTATAATACTGGAGCTGAAGGGACTCCAGTTGATGCACTGTTTCTCCACCCCATATCTCTGCTCTGTATTCTATCACAAGTAAAATTTTTGTGTTAAATATTCTTTTTTGCATTTTTAGGTTTTTAATCCCCATTATTGTCGGGCTTCTAAATATTGCTTACATGGCTTACATGGCCATCCTACCTCTCTTAATTATTTCATCAACATGACTCCTTATGCTTTCATTATCTGATAAGATAAAGCCTAAATATTTTATTCTTTTACTTATAAATAGTTCCTTATTATTAAATTTAAATGTATATTTTTAATTGCCCCCAACCCTCCTTTTTTTATAAATAACAACTGTGCTCTTTTCAGTATTCAGCCTTAATTTTTTTATCTGCTAATTTTTTAATTTTATTTTTTTCATCAATATGATAGCATACCTAATTAGAAAAGTAATTGTGAACTCTGCTCACAATTACTGTGAGACTCTGCTCTGATTTTCATTTAGGTGGCCTGGTCTGCCCCCCTCCCCCCTTCTGTAGTATAAATCCCTAGCTATGCCAGTGGCTTTATGTAATGTAGACTGTTTCTAGTTAACATTTTCCTTTTTCAAATATTTCTGGTAGGAATAAAGTGAATACATCACTCTTTATGCTCATTTAGTAATATATTCCAAAGGCACTGATTTATAACAATTTAATTCCACAAAAATTTGGATCCGTAAATATTGTTCTAAAATGTAAAAGGTTTTACTCATAAATATAGAAAAGGGCATGTTTTTTTTGCATGATAAACTTAATCCCTGAGGTCCCCCAAGGATTTACAACTGCATCATCAAAGCCATGTTTCTCTTTTTATTTAGCCAAGTTTTCTCTAGTTTTAATAATGTAAAAAAAAAAAAATACTTATAGATTTATAGTTTTCTCAATTAAAGCTTTGTGTAATTTAGTTTTTTCCATTTTTTTTTGTAGAAAGAAGGCTACTGGTTTTTTCTTTGCTCAATTTTTCTGTTTGCTATTGATGTGTTACAGAAAAGTTTTCTGCACAGAAAGTACACCCTTAAATGCAGAAATCAACAAAAAAAAGTGTAAATTGCAAAATAACTATTGTAAATTCAAGTGACTATTGAAATAGATTGTATGTGGTTCTGAGTATCCTATGTTGGACTAAAAAGAATGTGGGAAGAGGGCTGGATGCCCTTCAGTTATTTCTTTCCTTAAATAGTCTCTTAAAGATGGCACCAGAATTTTTTATTTACATTCCAATAAACCCCCTCTAAAATTTCTACAACACTCCTTCCATAAAGAGTGGTATAGGGAAAAACAAATTTAAATAATTTATTGAAAACATACTGCTTTTTACTTATGCATTGCTATTGTACTGTGTGTGGTAGTAGATATATAGTATATATACATAAATATATATATATATATATATATATATATATATATATATATATATATATATATATATATATATATATATATATATATATATATATATGCATTTTCAGAAAATATGAAAAAAACTGGAAATTCAATTTTTTTTTAACAACTTAAGAAGGTTTGGTTTTCCATTAAAGATGCAGATAGTGCTACTATGGGCAGTGGACCAAATAGTTTTTCTATCTACTTTTTTAGGTCTACTAGCTGAAAAATATGACATAAGCTGTCAGTTTAAGAATCTCTTTAAGATATTAAAATGGAATTTGCAGTGGTTGTAATTAGTATATTTTGAAATAGTATTAAAGCTGGATTGAGTTGTATTTTCATCTTTTAGCTGTTAAATTAATCAAACTGTGAAAAAATCACTTGAAGATTTTTAATTTCTTGTCTATTAGGAGAAACAAGAAGAATTAGCAAAACAATTAGTGGGGGGGGGGGCAATTTAGTTTTAATATAAGACCACTCCCTACTTAATAATGCTCTCATGATGATATTTTTGAGAGGGCTATATTTTGTCATATATTTTATATGTTATATTGTTTATATATTTTATGACTACATCTTATATTAATAAAAATTTATTTCTAATTCTAATTTCATCAAGTTACTGCTTTTCCTTATTTGGAAACTTGAATGGGAATCAAAATACTTTCTGAGTATTATTTTTGATTTTGGACAGTCTTCTTGTCATTTGTAACCATTCCCTAAATTGTCCCTGAACTGTTGTAAGTTAAAAGAGGTGTCCATATCTCTGTAATATGAAGATGAGGAGAGGAAGAGGGGCTTGGGCACAAGGGCTTGACATTTTTAGACTGGAATTTATTGTATAGTCATTTTTTAAGCACATGTCCAATAGGAAGCACTTGTATTATTACCCTTAGAGGTACATTTTTTTGACCTTTTCAATCATTCTGATAAAAAGGCCATAACAAATTTTGAGCTGATTCGATTTAGGGCTGAGATCACTAAGGGCAAAAGAGATGTTGACACAACCATGGCCTACCTTTCAGCTGGTTTTGTTCTTTGAAACTTGCTAGTGGTTTTAATTTAATGTTTTTGGAGCCATCCTTTATTTTTCTACAGCCATCAAGTCTATAAGCTCATGCTGGCAAAAAAGTCATACATTGGAGAAATACCTCTCTTCATTGAGTCAATGCTATTGCATTGAAATTGATATAAGCCATCCTTATATCATCTACCACACCCTAATAGATATTATGAATATAGTGAAAAAAAAAACTTGACTGACAAGTAATTTTTTTTTGTACCTTACTTAGTGTTTAATTTTAGTTTTTGTTATTTTGTGTATTTTATGTGTTGTGTATATTTATGTATTTTTAATGATGTTTTGGTAATTTTAATTTGTTTACACAGTTTAAGTTTTGAGGCTGTTTCAAATGTATCACAAATAAGTATATTACCATGTGATTTAAAAGGAAATGCATGAAAATGCAAATTTTTTTTAAGGTATTATATAAAATAAAGGTGGTATTTATTTAAGTTCGTTGCTAGAAGAATGGTCCTTCTTGCCAGTCGTAAGATGAGATTTATCCCACTGGGTAAGATCATGATTGTTGCTTTCAAGTTGAAACTTTTCCCTCTTTTAGGAGCCAGATGAACTTGTATTCACTGTTCCTGCTTTCTCAGACCTACCGTCTTTCATTTGGTTTTGATGTTTTTGGTCCAGGAATAAATGCAAACATAGTTCTTCCTGTTAGATATTTCTTTGTGAAGTAAGTATTATGTTCCTATAAAATTTATTAAAGTTTGTATAAATATTTTATTTATAAATCTGCCTGTTAGATCAGTTAACTAGAAGAAAAGAAAGTTTTTCTGATGGAAGCAATCAAGCAAAGATGAAAATTAAAAAAAACAAGAATTATTAATTTACAATTTATGCAATATATATCCGTATTATTGGTTCAAATAAATTGATTCGTAACATTTCCCTAAGGCTGTAGAATTCTGAAAAAACTAGTTCTATCCTGAAAACCAATCTATCTTGAGGTTTTGAGAGGATTAAAATTGTTTGCTAAAGTTTGCAGATATCATAGCTGGTGAAAGACTATTAAGAGCCTTATAAATTAGTCTTTTATTTGCTGCTGGATACTTAAGGACTTTTCTCCTGCTCCTATTCATATTTTGTTGCGTTGATCTTGGGTTTTCAGTAAAATGTTATTTTTCAAAATTCAACAAATTTTTGGAAATGTTACAAGGCATTTTATTTGAACAAATATTGCAGATATATGCTGTATAAAGTGGAAAGATAAAATTTTGTTCATTTTCATCTTTGCCCTGTACTTTTTTTGTGAAATTTGTCTCTTAATATAATATATAGACTAAAATGAATCAAAGATGTAAAATAGTGAATAAGAGGAATATGGTAGACTATAAATTTTCAGTGCAGAGAACTCCACAAAATAGTAAATTATCTCTTAATTTGCCAAATAGGGCTATACCATATTTTGACCTGTGCTGATCTAGTGGTTAAATGTTTCTATCCTTGTGCTTTATACCAGATTAAATTAATTAAAAATTAATATTAAATGTTATTAATATATTAATTTATTACTTAATTATTATATTAATTTAATCAGTATTAAATCAATATTAATATGTAGCATATTAACATAAGTTTTGAAGCATCAGTTCATTACTATCCAAATATCCAAAATTACTTTGCATCAGTTCATTTTTTTCTAAAAATTTTGTAAGCTTGATCAGATAATTCAAGAAAATGAAGATGAATGGATATAGTATGGAAACGACTTAAAATAGCAGATTTTAAATCGCAGCAGCAGCTTAACCTAAATAACTTAACTTAATTAACTTAATTGCAGCAACAACAACTTAAAATAGCAGCAACAACATCAGGGACTGCGGACTGTACTGTATTGCTGATTTGAAATAGAACAATTCTTTATGTTTGTTTAAGTTTTGAACTGTCATATAAACATGCAAATTTAATCATTCTTTTAAAAATGAAATCATTTCAGATATGAATTACTTAGCAAACTTAAACCAGACTACATTTAAGTTGAATTTAGATTTCATACATGTAAGTTGCAGAATAAATTTTTCTTTGTGAATATTTAACAATTGCTGGATTGTCTTACCTGCCCCTAATTCGGCCTAAAAATGATTAATTAGTTGCTAAATATGGTGCCTTTTCTTTTTAGATCCTCTCATGCAAATCCACTTATAGCACCCTCCATCTTCCTCCACGCCCTAAGTAAGGGATGTATGTTTTTCCACGGAAATAGTAACCATATTGATCTTTAAAATGGTTTAGTTTACTGTATGATTTGGGTGATATTGCTATAAAAAATATTGATTCATTTTAGTCTATATGTTATATTAAGAGACAAATTCCACAAAAAAAGTACAGAGAAAAGATGAAACTTAAAACGAACAAAATTTTATCTTTGCACTTTATACAGCATATATCTGCAATATTTGTTCAAATAACTGCCTTGTAATATTTCCAAAAATTTGTTGAATTTTGAAAATTAACATTTTACTGAAAACACAAAATCAACGCAACAAAATATGAATAGGAGCAGCAGAAAAGTCCTTAAGTACCCAACAGGTAAAAAATCCACTTATAGCACCCTCCATTTTCCTCCATGCCCTAAGTGAGAGATGTATGTTTTTCCATCGAAATAGTAACCATATTGATTTTGAAAATGGTTATTTTATTGTATTGTTTGGGTGATATTGTTATATAAAAAATGCATCAGATTAGTAAAGCACTGAAAACCAGATATTTGCAACAAACTTTCGGTAACAGGTATTGTAGTGCATTTTGGCAGAATCTCCACTAACCTAGCGATATCTGCTTCTTCGTCTTTTAAGGGTACTTGGATATGTAGAAGCTTGTTTGTAAGAGAATCAACATTGCTAGAGATAACTCGCAGGGTCATCTCTATTATTTTGAGATGTTCGTGACCTGTCGTCCAGCAGCAGAGATCCCGTAGCTTCGACCGCGTTTGACAAAGGTGGGGTAGAGGTTAATTAAGAGACGGCACTGAGGAAGCTGGAGTTACTCGAACAATCACATGACAAGAAAAGTTTAATAATTTTTTTTTCAGTTGATACACTAGGATTAACACTTGAAGTTCTACAAAACGAAGAGGATAACTGCAATGAATCAGGGCTATTTACAGAAGGTGAGGAGACATACTGTTATATCTCCATCATGGTTGGGTTCAGGGCTGGCTTTGAAACTTTCCAACTGCGATGAGTAGCAACGATTTCGTCACAATTTGGCCTTTGAAAATGATGAGACCTTTTTCACCAGTTTGTTTAGTCTTTTTAGCGTATCTATGAGAGCCTTACCTGTATCACGCTCGGTCTTTGATGCGTCACCGCGTATAGAGATGCGTCACCGCATAATAGAGATGACACGCAGGGTCATCTCTATTATTTTGAGATGTTCGTTACCTGTCGTCCAGCAGTAGAGATCCCGTAGCTTCGACCGCGTTTGATAAAGGCGGGGTAGAGGTTAATTAAGAGACGGCACTGAGGAAGCTCGAGTTACTCGAACAATCACATGAAAAGAAAAGTTCAATAAGTTTATTTTCAGTTGATACACTAGGATTAACACTTGAAATTCTACAAAACGAAGAGGATAACTGCAATGAATCAGGGCTATTTACAGGAGGCGAGGAGACATATTGTTATATCTCCATCACGGCCGGGTTCAGGGCTGGCTTTGAAACTTTCCAACCGCGATGAGCAGCAACGATTTGTCACAATTTGGCCTTTGATAATGATGAGACCTTTTTCACCAGTTTGTTTAGTCTTTTAGCGTATGTATGAGAGACTTACCTATACCACGCTCGGTCTTTGATGCGTCACCGCGTAAATATGTTCACGGAGTTCACGAGAATGGTTAATGATTTTTCTTTTGATGTCTACACTGGGAACAGAGAAGAGGATAGGTGGTGGGTGCGCATTTACGGACTGTGAGTTTGCAGGGATGGGAAGTCTTTTCACTTTGTAATTTGAATGCTTTAGAGTTTGTAATTTTGGCTGAGTACAACTGAGGTACAAGTTGTTCGTCTGGTTGTGACGGGATACCATACGCAACTATGCTCAGAGTGCTACGTTTCCTATCCCCTCTTCAGCGACAAGGTGCTTAACCTCATTATTGGGGTGTTGAGCAAAATCATTTTTCGACCTGACAGTCTCTTGATGCACAAGGGTTAGAGACCGAGCGTGATACTGGTAAGGCTCTCATAGATACGCTAAAAAGACTAAACAAACTGGTGAAAAAGGTCTCATCATTTTCAAAGGCCATGTTCAAGAGCTGGCATATGTGTTCTAATATCATTAATTGATTTCGAAATCTCGTCTCTGAGTGTGGTTTCAAGGTTATTTACTGAAGACTGGACGATATCTTGGATAATGGCCTGGGATGAGATTTTATCAATAATATCTCTCTTCATACTGTTTATTGTAGCATCGACGATACTCTCAACGCTTGGATCCTGACTAGAACTGCTTAGAGTCATAGGAGAGTGTTTACAAATCGGACACTTTATGCAAACGTCGAGCTGTTGAGAGATTTTCGTGAGCAACACATATTTGGGCTCAGGCATATCCATACAGTCAGTGTACACCTACTGTCCGCATCCATCACAGGGAATTGCCAAGGAGTCATCATTTAGTCTATTTCACACACCAAGCACTTATCATACCCTTTCTGGGGGCTAACGTGAGCTCTTTTCGAACTCTCAGTAGGTGTCGTATCAGTATCATAAGTCAACTGTTTCGGGGGCATCATATTGGATGAAATTGACTATATGGCTTAGTGGGTGTTCGATTACTGTCCTGAAAAATCTTGATGTGAAAAGAAACTTGAGCTTTTCTTGGGTTTTTGATATATCTCTTCTACATTAATTTAATAATATTATTCTGCAGTAAGACAAGACCTGTGGAAAATGCAACACACAAATCATCCGTCCCCTGCAGTTGAAGGATTGAAAATCTCATTGGTACTAAAACGGCCTCTTGAATATTTGTTGTTGCTCCCTCCTGCACAGGCTTTCGCTGAAAAAAATGTATCCGTAAATACACAAAAATTTGAAATACTATTGCCGAAAAACACGTTAGAAATGGTTGAGCTGACATAATCTATGGAGCTTTGGAAATATAGCGTTTGGCTATATTTGGCAACTTTCACTATGTTGCAAGTATGTAACTTCAGAAGAAACAGATTTTCTGGGAATATCTTCTTTATTTGTTTTTATTAAAAACTAAATACAAAGGATGAATCCTCTTGGGGATAGAAAATAAGGTAAATTTTTCTCAGTTCATATAATGGACTTACCAATAAAGTGAAAATACCATTCGCGTTGGGCTATATTCGGCAACTTTCACTATGTCGCAAATATGTAACTTCAGAAGAAATAGATTCACTTGGAATGTCTTCTTTATCTGTTTTTATTAAAAACTAAAGACAAAGAATGAATCCTCTTGGGGATAGAAAATAAGGTAAATTTTTCTCAGTTCATATGATTGACTTACCAATAAAGTGAAAATACCACTCGATGCCTTTTTTTTATGTTCTTTACGAATATAATAATCGCTATTTTCACTTTATTGGTAAGTCAATTATATGAACTGGGAAAAATTTACCGAAAATAAAATATGTCTAACTTCAAAATCCAGATAGGTAAATTCGCACACTAAGAAAAGCCACTTAAAATGACACCTAATGATAAATATTAGTCGGAAATGATAAATATAGCTACTAATAAATGTTTTATCTCACAAACTTTCCAGTATTCCTGTATTCAATTTTCGCATAAACAAGTTGCTGTTGTGTTGTCGAAATACTTTAAAAAAAAAAGGATTTTATTTTGTCAACACTGAAACCAACACTGTTTAACACTGGGACTAGAAATAACTAGCAGTTTTACTTTGCCTTATATAACTTAGTCTGTGGCTA
Source organism: Artemia franciscana (assembly GCF_032884065.1). NCBI lineage: Eukaryota > Metazoa > Arthropoda > Branchiopoda > Anostraca > Artemiidae > Artemia > Artemia franciscana. The sequence goes on from NC_088881.1 coordinate 7,158,199, forward strand.
TATTCAGATACTCTAGATCACACCAATAATCTGTATTAATCCCCTTAAAATCAGCTCGAAAGATGCCTTTACTGGGAAAATCTTTGACATTTTGACCTAAGTGAACTTGGTTCTGCTGTAAATTGCCCTCTCTTGATTGATCATTGTCATGCTGCAAGCATGAAAATCTATTTTTCTGATATCTGATGTCCTTTATGTTTCTTTACCTATCTGATAAGATGTATATGAAGTTAAATTTAAGAAGCAATGTTTTTTCCATGAAAATTAGAGAGTAATTAACTAAATTAACTAAAAAACTTGGGGTGCAACATCACAAGGATGGTGTTGAACTAATGTTCACCTTTCACCCTTATAAAAATAGTAAATTGTTCAAGACATTTTGGATTTTTCTATCCAGGTCTACTCTCCTCTTAGTGCAGAGTTTTTCTGAGCAAATCCAGGGTGAAAAGACAGTCGTGCACAGATGGATTACTTCCATACAGCTCTCATCCTTTAGCACAAGGGTCTTAGTTTCAACCAAGAACAAAAAAAAAATAATCTGTGACCTCTGGTCCACTATCTTGAGTTTTTCTGTTCTTTCTTTGTCTTATGCCACAGACATTTCCACAAATTGCCAAATTCGTGTTAGTCATCAGGAGGAAACATAATTTGTTGTGTTCTAAAATTTGAAAATAGTATTAGACTAACTGTAATTTAGTAATGCGACTGTGATCCAGAAACGTCTAATTTTCTTTTGTTGACATTCAATTTAATTGAAATCCTATATCCTATTTATTGAAATTCTATTAATTGGAGTTTCTCAAGTGTTACCTAGCTCAATTTCCTAACGATTTGTGCTTCTTCTTGAAAATGATGGTAAAATTGGGAGTTTCTGCTCCCAATTTTAATTTAAATTTCTTTCAATTTTGAAAGAATTTGTTTAAAAAACTTTTAAGGTCTTGAAAGTTCAAAAGTGCAGCGTGATCATCTGATCTGTTTTCATTTTAGCATATGCGAATATGGCAATTTTGGTTTCCACTGCAAATTGCCATTTCATTGATGGTAGTTTTTTTTTAATTTCTCTGCCTATAAATCTCTCAATACTTATACCTTAAATTGCACTTGCCAGCATTAGGATGATCTTGTAGTCATCGGACAGTGAAGATAGTGTGCTGACCAGGAGTTTCCCAAACTAATTGCTAGGGTTTATTGCACCATTCCTTGTCAACTGATGATTTAAATGACTCAGCACTGGCAGAAGATGTTCTCTTGTCATTGAAAACAAATCTGGTTGAAAGACATTTGGGACAAGTTCTTTATGGTTGAGTTGGAGGGGTAGTTCTTATGGTTAAGTTGGGAGGGGTAGGGAATGTCTTAGAAACCAAGTACTCATTTAGTTGTACGCCTCTGAAAGGATCCTAGAGTTTCTTGGTCTGATCTATTGATTGGGTTGGCAATGCACATGCCAAACCGTAGCTTAGGTTGAATTAAACCTTTATAGAGCTTTGAAACAACTGAAGGTGAATGACTACTGAAGGTTCTGTTAAATATACCAAGAGTCTGACTAGCCTTTGCTGCCACAGTTTGGGTATACAAACTAAACTTTAGGTGTTCATCAACTAATAGACCTAGATTATGTTCAGTATGAGCACCCTTGTCTTGAGTTTTTATTACCAAAGTGGATAACCTTGCATTTCTGGACATTGAACTTCAGCTTCTCAGTCCCTGCCCAGCGAGTAAGTGAGTCCAAGTCTGCTTGTATGGTTTTATTTTTCTTGAAATTTCAACTGAGCCAATTACTTTTGAATTGTCTGCATAAAGGCTTATTTTGTTTTTGATGTTATAAGGTGCATCATTAATGAAAATATTAAATAAAGTTTGGCCCAGGACTGTGCCTTGAGATATTCCACTTCTCACTTCCACAACATCAAAGGGAAATAGATTTTCCTCAAACACTTTATCTGCTTGTTTTCCATCACTAAGGAAAAGCATCACCCAGTCAATAGTGTCTGTATTAATACCAATAGCTTTAAGCTTAACATACAATCGCCTGCGACACACCTTATCAAATGCTTTTGCAAACTCCAGTAAAATCATGTCAACTGGGAAATTCTTGTCTATAAGTTCTCTTTAAACATAAATTGTGACAGCCCTGATTTTCCTGCTTAAAATGCCTCCAACCTTTGAATTAAGGCAGGATAATTTTTATTTTACAGAATTTCCAAATTTAGTTCCCAATGTAAATGATAAATGTGCTGCAATCACGGATTTTTCATGTTGTATGTGGACTCAAATTTTAAGTAGAAAGGATGGAATGTATACTGTTTGTTATAAGCTATACAATACTGATGTAGACCTAGCTATGCATCTTCTAGGTGGATATCCCATTAGAGGCCCCATCCCACTTGAGGATAGAGAATGGGGAAGAACTTTAAACATGTACAGTGTTGTTGATTTTAATTAAATTTGCAAGTGAGTTTGATCCTGCCTAAGATTAATGAATTATATCAGGAAATACTAAATTATTAGCGCAAAATCAAGTTTGTGATTTCAATAAGTTGTCTTAAAAATGTTAACATTCAGAAGCAAAAATACTTTTTGCAGTTTTTTGGCATTAATCCTTGATTTACAGATAATCATGCCACCAGGCATGTGCACTGGTTTGTCATATTTATTTATTTAATTGTTGCAAATAAAAAATTATCTATCTATCATGCTGAAGAAAGTTAGCCTGCAACAACTTCATGCTTTACTGTAAAATATTAAACAGTGTGAATTCAGACTTCAGCGTGGTGACATTTGGAATATTAATTGAGAATCCCAACAACCCTGATCGTTCTGCTTAAAATATCACCAACCTTTAAACTAAAGCAAGCCTTTTTTTTTTAGTTTAACAGATACCAATGTGGAATCTTTAGTTGTCAACATAAGTGGTAAAGATGCTGCCAACAAGAACTTGCCATGTCGAGCCTGGACACAAGTTTTAAATAGAAAGGATGGAATTTATATTGTTCGTTATAAGCTATATAATACTTGTATAGATGTGGCTATACATCTACAAGCTGATGGAAAGCCTCTGGCTCTCCATCAGCCATGGTCTCCATCTGGCTCAGGTCTCCCTTAGAATTAGAAGGTAATTCTGGGTCTTTTTTTTTGCTAATCTGTCTTCTAAGATCTTTCATTTGTAGAAAACAATTATTTTAGAAAATCTGAGGACTCCGACCTTACTTCTAAAGCCATTTTTTTTTATTAAAGCTCATTCAGCTCTGATCAGTGGTCAAAGGATTTGGTGAGAATTTAACTAAGTTTTTTGTTCAATATTATATTGATCAGAAACAAGTAAACGTAAAGGCTTTCGACTAAGATCAGTCTGCTAAGTTCTTAACATTTTAATTCATTAAAAAATGCTCATTCAGCTCTGATCAGTGGTCAAGGGATTTGTTGAGAATATAACTAATTGTTCAATATTCTATCGATGAGAAACAATTACACGTAGAGACTTTCGACTAAGATCAGTGTGCTAAGTTCTTAGCATTTGAATTCATTGTAAAATGTAAATCCAAGCAGAACAATCTATATAGAACTATTAGATTTTAGAGCAAAAAATAGACCTTTTTTCATTTTTTTTCTTAATTTACCTGTTAATTTATTTTTCTTCATCTTAGTAAGAATTGTGGTCCCAAAAATTATTTGATGGTGAGTCACTAGTCTTAGCATAAACATGGACAAATTTAAGGTAACAACTGTTGTTTGTATTGACAACACTGTCAGTAAAACGAGCAAGATATTCGAATATTTCTGGGCTACGACCCTTTTCAACAGTAACTGAAAATCAAAAATGCATAAATACCAGCAAAAAAAGGGAGAAGTATTAAACAAAATTCTGTAACTTACATTAAAGTTTGCTTCGTGCTAGTGTCTTTAGCTGTGACAGATTTACGTGCATTGGGTGCACGCAAGCATATTCTAATTTTAAAATCGATTTTTTGCAAGATGGTTTCCAGTGCATCTAAAGCCTTTTCCCTGGAGACACCAAATCCAAATGGGCTGAACTCACGCGTGGCACTCCATAAGGTATGAGACTTGCAGTGCTGTTGTTTCTAGGACTTATAAACTTTGTTCTTTCTGGTTTTGAGGACAGGTTTAAGTACGTGGATGACTTGTTAGTTCTTCTGAAATATCTCATTAAAAACTCCGAGGCAGCTCCTCAATTCAGTGATGCAATATTGAGCAACTCTAAAGACTAATGTACTATCCATAGCCTTCAAATCAACGAACGAAAAACCAAAATCCTTCGCTTTAATCCTCTTAATTCGCTTTAATCCTAATTCTTTATGTCACATTTAGCGTTGACTGCTTGTCTACTATTCATGTTGATACAATCTCTAAAAAGCAAATTGTGTGATGCTTACCCTTATTTTGCTACGTCGTATCGGTTTTTCTGTGTCCCAACTTAAACCGGCTTGTCTTACATGCACCCGACTAATTCTTGAGCATCCTTGCCCTGTATGGGGCCCTCAGGTAGACAACACAAGTTACCTAACGATCGACTTGAGTTACTACAGAAAAGAGCCTTCTGATGCATACATAAGTTTTGAACCAGCATTATCTGTCTTACAACTTCATGAACGTCGTTTGGGTTTGATCTGTAAATTTCGCCAGTTTCTTCTTAGCATTGAAAAACATAGAGAGATTCTACCTAGTGGGTTCTACCTAGTGCTCCTTGGTAAGGAATATCTCTAGAACCTAGGGTAATCCTAACTGCCCTTTTTTGCACTGACTCTAGTTCGTAAATCAGGTGAACAGTCTGTGGTACTGAAAGGCCCCACAAAGGGCTAGCATACTCCTAGATTGGTCGCACATAACAAAGATATTCACAGAGGAGACTTTTGACATCGCAACCAAAGCGACGCATTTTGGAAAATGTTTGTAGGGACGCATTACATTTCCTAATTACACTGTCAATCATGTGCGGCTAAAGAAAAGTCTCTGGAGAAAATAACACCGAGTATTTTAACTTCTGACACGACAGGAAATAAGACTTCAGGGGGGGGGGGGGTAAAGTCTCTTCTTATGGGACAAAGACGAAGAATTTTGACTTGGTAGCGTTAATGATAATATTGGAATCACTACACTGGGACACGAGTGATAAGTAATCCACAATTTTGTACCTGTCTTGGTGCTCGCTCAATATGTAGTTGATCACAGCAAGAAATGTTATGCCTGCGAGTTATGTGCCTTGTGTGGCCCCGCAGGTTATGTCACTCCATTTGGGGTCAGTGTCTTCTTCATGGAGGACAAATACTTTTTGTTGACGTCCAGACAGAAAATCCAAACGATTGATTTTAAAGCGTAGCTCCCATTGGCTTTAAGTTCAGGCATGCAATATGGTGAGAAATTAGGTCGAACACATAGCCAAAATCAATCGCAGCCAGATTGACAAAATGACCCTGGGTCTCAAGCCGTTTTAGAATGCGGTCGAACATTCTTACAAGGTTTACGGAAGTTCTGCACTATGGTAGTCCTCCTTATTGATATTTGTCTATGGATTCACGAATTTCAGACAACAGGCGGCGCAGGATGAAAGACTCTGTCACTTTCGCAAAGCATGGGTTTAAGGAAAGGGGTCTCAAGTCATCACAGCTTTCTTTGGGGGGGGGGGAGGAATATTTTCGCAATGACCCGTATGTGCACTTTCTTCCACGGTGAAGGAAACACAGTGGACGCAAAGCATTGTTTAATCAAAATAGAGAGTGGGAGAGCAAGGAACAAAGCATATTCATGAATAAGTTTGGGAGGGATCTCGCCAGGAAAAGGTGAGACTCCCGTCTTTATTTTTCTTTGTTCTTTGAACACATCCAACTCACTTAATTCAATCAAAATATCTGTGCCGCAATCTTCAAGCAGGATTCTTTTTCTTGGGAATTCACAGGACGAAATGTGGTGCATATAGAGGTTAGGAAGGCGTTAACGGCACGGGACCAAAGTAAGCAACCGCTGTCATCTGTTATCAGTGTAGTGGACTTAAACAATTTCCCACTTAGTTTCTTCACCGATCGGTGCCATTTCGCAGGCCCACTGTTCAGAAGTGGGAGCACTTTTTCACGACCATACCTGGTTTTGGTGTTGCGTACCATGCGCACTACCTTGTTCCGTACAGTTGCTCCTTGGTCTGTTTTACCACACAAGTAAAGATTACTTCGCTTGCGGATTTTGGCTTTTATTGGGGGGGGGGGTGATCCATAGTTTGTCGTATTCACCCAGGGTCACTGTTTTTGTTGTGAATATTTCAGAATACTTAGAGTAAAGTACCTCATTGAAAGTACCTACTCTTTGCTCAACCGTACCGTCCATGGACACTTAAAGGAAATTGTATGTACCTATCCACCAGCCGTTTTCACGTACGGGCGAGTCTGATAAGGGCCTTGTAAAGAAAGATAAATGGATAAGTGTAGTTTAACGCCAAATATACGGCCATGAACAGTAACATAAATGATATTAATATAATATAATAATATAAGTAAAATAATGAAAGGCACAAATAACAAACTTTGATCAGTGATCATCATAAAACACTTAAATGAAACACTACATCAACCCAATAATAGTACTTAATACTTGGAAATACGGTCATTGAAAAAAAAAGCACTCAACGCTTGGAAAAGAAAAACACTTAAATGAAATATTACATTTACTTTATACTCGATTTTTTTTTAATTTCCAGATACCTCGCTATTCTACAAATAAACTCTGGTGACGTGCTATTTAAGACACCTGGAATTATCAATTCATTTTTTCCAAATATCCCTTCCCTTATAGTCGAGGGTCCTCGGCACCAGCTCAAGCAATGCATCAAATAACCCTCTTTAACTCTGCAAAGTAACTCTGGACAAGTATCTCTGGACAAAGTAACTCTGGACAGTATCTTCTTTAACTCTGGACAAGTATATCTGTCTTCATTGGAACATCTTTCTCTATAATATATTTTAAATCTTGCGCTAATTGGCAGGCAATTGGCCCATTGCTGTATCCACAATATCTAGCTGGTAAATTCAGCTTAAGGTAGAACTTCTACCCACAAACCACCTTAACATCTTTATAAAACTTTAATGTTTCTGATTTTTTTTTATCTCATCACTCCATTTTTGGATCATTTGATTCTCTAGTACTATCTTAATCTCATTCTCCCAATATGTACTTATATCCATTGGTTCTCTACCTTCATTCTAAACAAAAGAGAACATTGTTTTGTCTAAAATATCTTTTTATTGGCCATCATCTTTTATCCGCTGTGAGAGTAAATCTTCAAAAGCAGCCTTGAGGAACCTGTCACTCGGTAACTGGACGACTCTCAACCAAAATTTAATAATTTAAACTAGTCTGTAATTTTTTATTGGTCATATACCTAGATCACGATTGAAAAACTTGGAATGGGGCCCAAACAGCCCAAACAATCTCTTAAAGTACCTAATTGAACAAGCCGAGCCGCTTTCTCATGCCCCCAAATCTCTGCTCCGTAATGTAGAATGAGCATTATTTTCGATAGAAAGACCCCGATTTAACGTTTCCTTTATGTTTTGAATTTTTTTCTTTTGTATGATCATAATTTATTTGAATTCCATATATATGAATTATCATATATATTTGAATTTCATCTTCCATTAATTCGAAAAATATATCCAAGATACTTAATTTTATGCACAACTTGTAACTCCCCCCCCCCCCATTAAACCAAAATTTACTTTCACATTTATCATTCTTCTTGCTAAATATTACCACTTTTGGTTATATTTAATCTCTTAAAGATTAATCCACTTTTATATTTAATCCTCTTTTAATCTCTTAAAGTACCCCAATTGAATATTCTCTATCTGAGCCTCTCTCTCATGTCCCCAAATATCTGCTCTGTAATGTAGAATGGGCATTATTCTCGACAAAAAGACCCTTTTATGTAATGACAAATTTTTTATTCCCATTTCATTATTCTGGAAAATTGTAAACATTGCTGCTCTTCTCCGGTTTAATGTTTCCTTTATATGAGAATTCCATCTTTTATTACTTTGAAAAATATATCCAAGATACTTAATTTTATCCACAACTTGTATCTCCTCCCCCTTAAACCAAAATTTACCTTCACATTTATCATTTCCCTTGCTAAATATAACCACTTTTGGTTATATTTAATCTCTTAAAGATTAATCCGCTTTTATATTTAATCCACTTTTAATCTCTTAAAGTACCCTAATTGAATATTCTCTATCTGAGCCTCTCTCTCATGTCCCCAAATATCTGCTCTGTAATGTAGAATGGGCATTATTCTCAACAAAAAGACCCTTTTATGTAACGATAAAAATTTTTATTCCCATTACATTATTCCGGAAAATTGTAAACATTGCTGCTCTTCCCCGGTTTAAAGTTTCCTTTATATGAGAATTCCATCTTCTATTACTTTGAAAAATATATCCAAGATACTTAATTTTATCCACAACTTGTATCTCCTCCCCCTTAAACCATAATTTACCTTCACATTTATCATTCCCCTTGATAAATATAACCACTTTTGGTTATATTTAATCTCTTAAAGATTAATCCGCTTTTATATTTAATCCACTTTTAATCTCTTAAAGTACCCTAATTGAATACTCTCTATATGAGCCGCTCTCTCATGTCACCAAATACCTACTCCGTAATGTAGAATGGGCATTATTCTCAACAAAAAGACAATTTTATGTAACGATAAAAAATTTTATTCCCATTACATTATTCCGGAAAATTGTAAACATTGCTGCTCTTCCCCGGTTTAATGTTTCCTTTATATGAGAATTCCATCTTCTATTACTTTGAAAAATATATCCAAGATACTCAATTTTATCCACAACTTGTATCTCCTCCCCCTTAAACCAAAATTTACTTTCACATTTATCATTCCTCTTGTTAAATATAACCACTTTTGATTTCTGAACATTTACGTGAAGGCACTTCATCTTTAGATAATCATCAGCTAAATCCATTAGCTTCTGTAAATTATGGGACGAATTCGCCATTAGAGCAATGTCATCTGCAAACAACAACACTGAGATGTTTTTATTACCTAATCTTGTCTTTTTATGACCTTTTAGTACCTAATGTTGGAGCCCATTTTTTTTTGCTAAAAATTCAACAATGTCATTAATAAAAAGACCAAAAAGTCGAGATGACAAGACGCTTCCCTGCTTTACTCCTTCCTTAACTTTAGAAGGCCTCGAAAGACCCGACCTTCATCTTTAGATAATCATTTGTTAAATCCAGTAGCTTTTTTAGATCATGTGCTAAATTTACCGCTAGAGCTGTGTCATCTGCAAAAAATAGAACCGAGAAGTTTTTATTACGAAGTTTATAAGTTTATAGAAGTTTAAAATGTGTTTTGAGCAGAGAGTTCACTTACAACATGGACATCCAAGATTAAATTGCTTGATTCAGCTTAAGATTATTTTGTTAAACCCTTGAAAAAATTACAATTCTGATTAAGGAAATAGTCAGTGAGTCTTCAAAAGGATTGGTTAAGACCGTATACTAGGTATTTTAATTGCCATGAACGTTATTGTACCATGAATAACTATTTCATGACTCTCAATAATTGTCTTAATGAGTTTCTAGAAGATTAGCTGATGACATACAAGAAGGTTACATCTTTACAAGATGATATAAAGTGGTAAAAGTATTGAAATGTTTCAGAAGCAGAAAGTCAACCTATAGTCTGGATAACCTAGATTCTATAGCTTAATTCATGTTAAGGTTTTTTTTTTTTTCAGAACCATGACAAATAAAACAATATAAAACTTTAATAATAAAATAGTCTTTTATGTATTTATAAAAAGATTGGTAAAGAACATCAATTAGAGTTATTAATTTCCAGGAACCCTGTTATGTGATGACTGTAATTGTCCTAATGAATCTCTAGAAGCTTGGCTGAAGGATTTGGCATGTCCTGCTCATTTTGATCAAGTTAAAAATGATCTGAAGCTTTTTCAAGCGGTTGATATGGATCTTGTCTTGAACGAAGCCACCAAACGTTTCAATGTACCTGGAGCATACAGCTTTTGTAATTATGTGGTTAAAGATAACGAGGTAAGGCATATCCCTGTGGAGGAGATGGTAAAACATCGTAATACATCATCTGTGCCAAATTACAAAATGCTTCTTTAGAAGAAAAAGAGAAAATATGCATTTGAGCGTAGTAGGATGGAAAAATTTTACTGGAATAATTTAAAAATGCTTCTTCTAAAAATAAACATGGCGGTTCTTATAACTTTTGATTTGGCTCATTCTAAAGGCATCCGTTATGCGAAGTTCCTTTTAGGTATCTCTCTATGGAAGAGCAATCGATGACTTGTGTTTAGTTTTGGTGTAGTGCAACCATTTGTAGTCATTGAAGAACGCCGGTCTCGCTTTATGAATACGCTACATTGTGAAAATAGTTTACTGAGTGCTTTTTTGCTGTGAGATTTAAGTGAATGTATCTTTTCTTTTTCCTTTTTTTTTGTCATTACTCCATGTTAGCACTATGTGTGTCTTTTGGGAAATAAAATAATAATAATATAATATTAAAGTTGCTTTTGTAAATGGAAGACAATTAAATGTTTATTCAAGCGCTGTAGGATCGATATATTTCATTGGGAGAATTTGAAAAACTTCTTGGAAAATGTAAATGACCATCCTAATAGTTTGTAATTTGGCTTATTTTAAAGGCTGTACGTTACATAAATTTTAAGATGATTGTTTAAAGGAAGAAGATTAAATCTTTGTTTGACTTCTGTGGGATAGAAAATTATTGTTGTTGCTGTTGATAGTGCTTTCTGGCGGATTACCTTTTGCAGATCTATTGTGAAGGCTAGCTTTTTGTTTTGAAAAAGAATTTTTGGGCAATTAAGACAATCTGGGTTCTCTACAAGTTTTTGATAACGAACTACAAGTACAGAGTTACTCGTGCTGATAATGACCGAACTCCAAAAAAGAGTTTGATAAAAATAAAGATCAAGGGCATGGGCTTTTTCTGATCATTCTAAATATGTAAAATTCATTAAGTTTAAAGTTGCCCATCAGAAACTACGAGTCTGAGAAACTTTGCATGGTTTTTGAAAAGAGGCAAAACATTCCCTAAAGTAAGCGTGATCTTTGTGAAAATTAGACTGTCAAATCAAGCATATCAGAGAACCCTCTTGTAGAGGTTTCAAACCCACATCTGCGAAAATACGAAATTTTGCACTTTCCTGAGAAGAGTTATCATAGACGCGGCTTAATTTTTTTTTTCAGGGATTTGATTAGCGCTCTGTAAGTTCAATTCAGCTTGATCAACGAAAGATAATTCTTTGGCACTTTCTCCTAAGTTATCATTATCTATGCAAATTAGCCATTATTATAATTCTAAAACCCTGTAAAAAGTGAACCACTATTTTTAATGGGAATTTTGCTTGATGTCGTGACGGCACCTTGCAGGACCATAGGCTCGATATGATTACTTTTGGGAAAATTGTGACCTATCTAGATCGAATTTTCCAGGCCAGAAAATATTTGTGTGCCAATTTTCAGAAAAAATTTATGAGCCGTTTTCGAGAGAGAGAGAGAGAGAGAGAGATAATATACCTGGACATGCCTGTTGGAGCAAATCTGAAAGAAACTCCAAACCTGGCACTGAAAAATTGTGCTTGTAAGATCGGGGCTGCGTGTGCATCCCTGGCTTCAAACGTTTCATATCTGAGTAGAGTTCACCGTTCTCAGTTATATGATAGCCTAGCACTTCCTCACCTACTTGTTCTCGCTCATCTTTGTTTTTTCTTTTTAGTTTTTTTTTTTAGTTTTTTTTTATTGTGGTAGGAGAAATTAAGTTCGCCTTTATTTTAAAGTTTCAAAGTATTTGATGCAACTACCACCAAGGACAAGTATCTCTTTTCTGCAGAGAAAGTATCTATCGGTAAACTCAGCTGGGATTATTCAGAAACGTATTCTTGATTTTTCTATTGAATGCCAGGAGTCTTCCTATCTTTGGTTATTTCTGTTTGTCCCATGTTCGTAGTTGTCGAAGCATGTTTTCCTTTCTGTTGTTTATTTTTGCTCTTCTTAATTTTTACTCTGTCGTTTCTGGGCGCTGTCCAGTTCTTTTTGTAATGGGCTATGAAATCAGATGAAAATCTTTGACCAACTCACCTGTAAGTTTGATTTGAAATAAACCGTTATGGGTTGTTACCCTTAAATTTAATCAGTTTTCAGTTAGAATGTATAAGGTTTGAACCACACCATAGTCATAGGAATCATATGTTTACAATAAAGGAAAGATTTATTTAAAAAATGTGTTTGCCCTTGATTTTAACGTCTGCTTCGTACCACAGAAGGGAAAAATGAAATGGCAAGAATTGTTTTAATACGGTTATATGTATAACCGTATGCTAAAATGTTCCCAATTATTGTCGAACTAGCACTAAGTATTTGTATCTTTGGCCGAGCTCATCATACAAATAGAAAATATGTTGTTTCAAGCTTACAATTCCGAAGATTATGTCCCAAATATTCACTCTGATTGACTACACATTGGTCACTCATAAATTCCGAATTCAAATCCGGGAATTATTCATCAACTCTTCACTCTGATTGACTACCAATAAGCATGGGCGGATGCAGAATTAAGGTTTGGAAGGGTATATTGATCAAGTTTAATTACCCCACCGGTATTATTCGTTCCTATAACTCTGTCATAAGCACAAATTTCTAACTTCCTGGCGCGGGGAAGGATACCCCCAAAACCATTCCCTGGATCCAACCATGCCCTAAAGTTTACGCTTTAGGGTTCAAAATTGCTCAATCTAAACAAATAATAATTTATTTGCTACCCGCTTGTTTTGACAATTTAAGCAGAGTAAAAATGTTAAGGATAGAAAAACAAAATAACACAAACAATACAATCAATAGAGTCTAATTAAAGGGTGGTAAGGACCCAAGCGTTGACAGGCCTCAGCACCTAATCTAGCATAGAGTTTTTTATAAACAAAAATAATATCAGTGGCACAAAACTTTCTAATAATCTTCTGATTTCTATAAGAACGCGGCAGATACAATAAATATTTGCAATAACGAAAATACAGAACTCTTATACCTTGCAAATCTTGATTATTAAAAAACGGGCGCAAACCGGAAAGAAACAATATAGAATGATCGCAATATGTAGAATAAAGTCTGGATAAAGCCTTTCGTGAAAATCTGCCTCGGTTCGGGACAATTTTCGTGTACCCAATTTTAAGTTTACTTTTGATATCATTAAGCCCACAAGATCGAAAAGTCGATAAAGATGAGCAAATACTAATACCAAGCCACCGAATCGAAGAAACAAGCTTAACTGAAAAATAACCACAAGCAAGATCACTACTTTGATCTTGCTTGTCCACTAAATTGTGGGCGGGACTAGATTATTGGCCCTTTAGTCGCGTTTATTCTGGATTTTATCCAAAAGTATGTGGCTCAGGCGTAAAAAGTGGGAAGTCAAGTAAGATTACCAGATATTGGAAGTTAAGTCAACCTAATAATAGCCATTTGAGGTATGTATTCCCTTTGAAGCAAGCGATTTTACGTCAATCCTACAGCTGTAACTTGCACATAAAGGACAAAATACTTATATCATTGAATTCATTAGTCTCAGATCTATCCTAGCCAGAATTATCCTTGGGGAAGATCCAGAGCTTGTTAAAAAAATAGAGGAATTGTCCCTTTTTCAACCAATTTCAAAGTATTTTCAATCTAGAAAACCATGTATAACTAATTTCAAAATTTTAAATTGGCAGATGGATGGAGTTAAATGTCACATAAGGAATGATATCAAACTTTTTTTTATATGCGAAGACCGTAAGAGAGCTGAAAAATAAGATGATAAAAGTTACGCAGGGAACATAAACCTTATTAATACAAATATTCTATTACATCCCATTTTGACTAGGACTTTGTTCCAAGTTTAAAGTAACTCCTACTTACAAAGGAACACCATAAAATTTTGTATTTTTTCAATTCTAAAACACATATCATTCCTAAAAGCACTTCACTTTACTTTAACCCCCCCCCCCTTTAATATGCAAATATATAGCCCCAGTTACATGTATTGCGTGCATTTTGTCATATGTTCCTCTTTTCTTCTAATAGATTAAACGGCAAGAAGCAACATCAACAAAATCAAGAAACGAAAAAACAATGGAAAGTATATAAATTGGGCTATATATTTGTAGATTAAGGGAGGGGGAGTAAAATAGTGCGAAGCGCTTTTAGAACTGGTATGTCAGTATTTTAGAATTGTTTAAAGTTATTATTCAGATTTTTGGTCTTTCCTTCTGAAAAGGAGTAAGTGTAAACTAGGAACGACTCTTTTTTTCAGGTTTATAGAAAATGTTACGGTAAGCATGTTGGTTTCAACATATTTATGGATGCTATACTTTTGTCACTCCTTAGAAAAGTCCGATTACCAGATATGGAACTTATAGTCAACCTTGGAGACTGGCCGTTGGTGAAGCCACAGTTTAAGCCGATCATTCCAGTATTTTCTTGGTGTGGATCTAATGATACAGTGGACATAGTGATGCCTACTTATGATATAACTCAATCAACTTTAGAAATGATGTCGAGGTGAGAAAGTATAAATTGTCCAGCAAGGTAGGAAATGAGGTAGCAGCTGGTTTCGTATTGAATCACAAGTTGAACAGGTTATATTCTATCCCCCTTTATACGGATAATTTTGATGGACTTTTTCTTAAGGAGCACAGGGAAGGCAATGGGAGAACACGGAATCAAATGGGGATGAAAAATTTTCCTGGACTTAAATTGTGCTGATTATTTAAGCATCCTAGAAGAAAGTGTGAGCAAAATGAGTGAACTTTTCGAGGTTTTGGGAGTTCAGGGTTGTAGAATAGGTTTGAAAATTAAGGTAAGGAAAACAAGACGCAGAATAATTTTAATTAATTAATCATTTAATTTAAAATATCGAATTTCGTCTAAAACCATTGAATTTAATTGAAATATGTAATTTAAAATCAATTAATTTAAAATCATTAGTTTAAAATAATTAATGCTGAAATGAAAATTCTCCTCGCTGCATCCTTGAAAGATGCCAATCTACATGAAATATTATTAAATAAATTATTATTAATTATTATTATAATTAAATTATTAGTGCTATGTACGAGAATAAAACTGTTGTGATTAAGGTAGGAAATGAGGTAGCAGCTGGTTTCGTATTAAATCTCGAGTTGAACAGGATTATGTTCTATCCCCTTTATGTGGATTGTTTTGATGGACTTTGTCTTAAGGAGCACAGGAAAGCCATTATGAGAACACGGAATCAAACTGGGAGGAAAAACTTACCTGGACTTAGATTGTGCTGATAGCAAAGATTTTGTTAGAAAAAGCGTCCTAGATGAAAGTGTGAGCAAAATGAGTGAACTTTTAGAGGTTTTGGGAGTTCAGGATGTTAGGATAGGTTTGGAAATTAATGTTAAGAAGACTAAGTCGCTAAGACGCAATATGATTTTAACTAATTAGTCAATTAATTTAAATTATCTGATTTCATCTAAAACCATTGAATCTATTAAAAATATGTAATTTAAAATCAATTAATTTAAAATCATTAATTTAAAATAATTAATGTTGTAAAGAAAATTCTCCTCGCTGCACCCTTGAAAGATGCTAATCTGCATGAATTTTCAATTTCATCTTGAGTTATATTCAAAACAGAAATGGTAAAATTTCTAATAGCAAAAGAAGCTCTAGATGTAATTGTCATAATGTGTTCATCAGTTGCAATTTAGCTTAGTAACGCTGATGTTTTCTCGTGGAAAACATAATTTATTAACACTTTCTTTCCACATTCGTGCATATACGTCAACGCAAAGCTGAAAAATATTGGTCTGAAGAACCCCTCCCCCGTGACAAATTGTAAAGCTTTGGCCTAAAGACGTATTTGACAAACACACAGCTGGAATCAGACGTAACGATTCATCTAAGGCTCGGACCCAATACTGTAAATATAATTGTCACCATAGATGGGGTAAGTCTGTCTGTTGGGGGGGGGCTAAAGAACTGATATCAGTTTCATCTAAAAATAAGTAGTCTTATTGCATTCTTAAAGCACTGAAGATAAAACAAATAAAGGATTTATATCCCAAGTTTTGTTTTTAATCCTTATCTATCTAATTTACGAAAAAGGTTTCTGCATTTCCCAACTAATACTAGCTTCAGAAATGATTTTATGATGAGAATACATATCCCAAGGACCAAAATTATGTGCAGAATCCAAATCTCAAAATCAAACAAAAATCATTTAAGTTCACATATGGGCTGTAAGCACCTTGGGTATTTTGCTGTGAATGTTCCATCACGCCTCCATATGCTTCACTAGTTTTGCAGGTATGTATGCACAAACCTGACAAGATTGGCTTGAAGCATTTCTCTTCCCCCTCCCCGAAAGAATTTCTTTGAAAAACTAAAAACAATATTTTGTGTTGTCCTCCCCCTCCCTCAGAAAACCTTAACTTGTGTTTACCCACATTTCCAATTATACTATAGAGTACAGACCTTTTGTGCATGCAGGTGGAGCTTTGGAAGGGGGGCTCAGAGGATTTCCTAGACAGCTATTTGTTAATTATATGGGGAGGTTAGTTATTCAGAACAAATTAGTTATTGGAAAGTCTGTCAAAATAATAAAAAACAAGACGAAGTATATAAGGAACTGGAAAAAACCCACAAACAAAACTAGTCATAAACCTAGTAAAATAATGCAAGGATTTTTCATTTGATATAATTGGAGAAACAATATGGGTCTTTGGCCCCTCCAATGCCCCTACCTCCTGGCACTACCAACCGTTTTGTTCATAGGTTAGCATATTGCACTTTTTTAGAAGCAGAATTACGCAAGTATTTTCAATATTTATAAATGAAGGCACAAAGCAGGCAATTGGCTCCTTGTAACACACCAACTTTCCGTCTCAATACAAATGTTTTAGTAAAACAGCCACCTTGTTTGAACTAGGCAAAGTTTTTAATCTATATGATTGTAGAACATAAGTGAGACAGTGACCTCTCTACCACCCTCTGTCTGTTTTACCTGTAATCTTATGGTAAAGATGGGGTTATTTTGCACTATTATTTAATCGAAAAGTATAATGATTTTCAATGTGTACATTTGTAGGCACAAAAGAGGTACATCCCTACTCTTACCTAACTTATTAGTTGAGGGCTGGACGCATTGCTACCAGTTTGAAGCAGAATCATAAAGCAATTTAACCAATATATGGAAGGCACATAGCCCTTTAGCAACACCTCTCCTGTACTAATCTTTCATTAGGCAGATAGGTAGGCTTGATATTTACGTAGCGAGTACCTTGGAACAATCGGTCATGAGAAGGGTGATTTTAAAAGGAGTGTTCCCCTTCTCCAACCTTTATGTGATTTTGCTAAAATCTACTTGGAGCTTGTGGGGAAAGTATCTTGGGAAAATAGGACGGCGTGGCTGTTTTTCAGAAGTATTCACCGCTTCTTTGCCCCATTTACCCTCCCCGTTAAAGCGGCTGGATTTAATTGATTTTAGTGGGCAGGTATCCAAAGCAAATTAGACTTTGATCTAGATTTGTAGACCATTTATCTTTCCGGCCCAGGGGTTGCCAGGCTTTAAAGCCAGCGTAGTTGCCAGTTGAAAATAGGTAGTCTTTTGATTTATCTAACCAACACCACCACCAACATCAGACAAACACAACTTGGAAACAATAAGGAAATTTTTCAAGACAGTGGAATTCAATTCAGTGAAAATTTTGGTCCTATGCCCAATGAAATATTCACTGAATTGAATTCCACTGTCTTGAAAAATTTTCCCATTATTTCTAAGTTGTGTTTGTTTGGTATCGAAAGGCAGTGTGGTCTTCGTCGCTATTTACCATCAACATCACCTACCCCTCTGATGGGTATCGGTTAGCGTTCATCGTGAAATAATAAAAAAGAAAAGAGTTACGCTTTAGAAAAACATAGTTTGAATGCAGAGAATGGACTGTATGTTTATCAATTAAGAGGGTGGGGTAAAGTGAAGCAATACAATTAGAGGAATGAGATAAATAAGTATTTATGATTGTTTTCAGGTAGCTTTTAGAATTTCTAGTAATCATTTTCTTTTAAGGAACGAAGTGTCATTTTAAGGCTCCCTCTAAGGGCTCAAAATAAAATTTGCGAAGTAACTGATTAGTATGTTTGGAAAGGTTATAAAAAGACACATCAAATGGTATTTTCACCTTAAATCTGTCTAAGTAATGAAAAAACTTCAAATTTATCAAATCTAGTGCTCTGGTAATTAACAAACAATTAAAATGATTACTTGAATTGAGAATAATTAAGTTTCGTTTTCTGTTCTGATTTAAAAAGATGACTTGAAATATGTTAATTGATCAGTAAGTAATTAAGTAAAATTAATTAAATAAGTTATAATTAATGCATATTAAATAAATTTTCAATTATAAATTAAATTTAGGATTACTTAAAGGCTGTTAGTCATAAATAGAGAAGGTAATTCTTGACCAGATAGGGGGAGTTATAATTCTTTTTCAGAGGGTTTGTAAGTTCTTCATTTCCTATCAGTGGCAATGTCCAAAAATTCTGAAATTGATCCACAGTTAATTTAACATGTTCAAAAGTTCAGCCGTTCAAAATTCAAATTTTCATGTTTTGTAAATTTGTATAATGTTATTGTTATATAATTTCTAATTATAATTATAATAACAATTTCTTTATTGTATTTTATTTAACAATTCCTTTAGTTTAAATTTGAAATTCTTGGGAAAACCTTACATTTTAATAAAATAAGCATTAGGCTGACTCTTATGGAAATAACCACTTCATCCTAAGCGTTCACTTACATATCTAGCTAGACTCCCGCCTAGACATTTGCTCACACCTCATCTCCTGTCGAGGCAGCTCCTGCTCACACATAAAATTCACTGTTAGGCTGCACAACTTACAACCCAGCACCCACTCCAAGAATCTAGAAGTCGGGTCTAGAATTTGAAACTCTGCAAGTCAGGAAGCTAGTTTGTTTCGTTATGTTTGTCATTTGGGCTTAGAAGAGGTGTTCACATGTAGAACAGATTATACATAAATGCCTAAGTAAGTGTCCGACCAGACATCGATGTTTAGGTATATAATTCTACCTGTATCTCCATGTGAACGCCACTTGCATAGCTCAACTGGGTATGTATGTTGAAACTTTTCAGTAAATGAAGTCACCTGTTTGGTGTGTGTTAAGTTTTTGTTCGTCATTCGGACCTATTAGACCTTTGCCGGTGTCAAATTAGCCAAAATCCCGATATATTGCTCCGGTGGCATCATACTGCAAGATAGGGGGATAAAATTTCTTTTTCAACTCTAGGGGGTGGGGGCAATATTGTTGCTATTTCAATTTAAAATGAAAATAAAAAAAATTCTCTTTCATAAAAGTACCCAAAAAAAGGCATTCTCCAAAATCTAAACTGAAGTTGGCAAATGTCTCCCTCTTCTTGCCCCTCCAATTGACCCCCATGTATTGCTCTTAACAGAATGTTGCTTTAATAACGGGTTTAATCAAGTAATTTTTGTAATATCTGATGAAGGTGGGGGATTTTTATCCAGAACCTTGTGTATATTACTTAATAAGTGTTTGGAAGTGTCTCGTAAGTTTTAATTTTTGGGCGTTCTTTCCAATTAAAGGCTTTTTTCGCGAGCTGAAAACTAAATCTGGCTTTTCTTTCCATTACTTATTTCAATTATTTGCAACTAGCGTAAAGTCGCCAAACCATTATTCGCGAGAAGATAAGAATTGGCTAGACTTGAAAAACAAATCCACAACGCTTGTGGAAAACAATTGTTGGCTAGAGGTTTTTGGTGCTAAATTCAAATTATTATGCTCATGACTATAATAGAAACTCCAGTTTTCACTTTTTCTTTCGTGTTATTACCAATTCTTTTGAGACATTACTAGTATTTTTGAAAACGATGTAAGGTTACGACTGAGACCAACAATTAACACTGGTATATACTTAAACAAATTTATTATAAAAATGGATAAAGTTTTCATTATAAAGCTGGTATAGTTTCCATTAATCTGTCTTATAAGTCAGCTCCTCTTTCCGTTGGGTTTTCATGACTGGCTCTTTTTCACGGTTATGGAACGTCTTTTCGCTAAAACACCCCTCAAGGATAACTCTTTACCATTTCCGTGGTCAATTTTCATTTTGCCATTGTTACTAATTGTCATATATCAGAACTTCCACACGTGCCTTTATTCGTTATTGAGCATATTAATTTATATCCTTTATGTTATTGATTTCTAGGGTGACCCTTGACATGCTGTCAGTTCAAGGCAATTCGGAACTTCAATGGGACCAAAAGTATAACAAGTCCTTTTGGCGAGGGCGTGATTCGA
The DNA here is from genome assembly GCF_032884065.1 of Artemia franciscana. NCBI lineage: Eukaryota > Metazoa > Arthropoda > Branchiopoda > Anostraca > Artemiidae > Artemia > Artemia franciscana. The sequence continues at coordinate 7,178,624 of NC_088881.1, forward strand.
GGCGAGAGAGGCTTAACCTTATAGATTTGGCAAAGAAACACCCTGATCTAATAGATGCGAAAATAACTAACTTTTTCTTCTTTCGAGATGAGATGGAGGAGTATGGAGGAAGTTCAAGCAGCATATCATTCTTCAAATTTTTTCAAGTAAGTCATTTACTTAAGACTGTAATTTCGGTTTGTGATTGTACGTTTCTGTGCATATATGCGTGTTTTTGTGTGTATCTATGCATGCACTTTCTTTTGTATGTTTGAGTATGTGTGCGGACAAGTATGCTCAAAATCATAAACATCATTTATGATTTACCTCAAGTTGTTTTCAATCCTTTTCCAGGTCAACAAATAGAGTTTTTTATTGATTGAATACTCAGTTGAGAGTCAAAGGATTGCAAGCGTTATTTATCAAGCCCCTTGTTGCCTTCCCTTGAAGGTTGTTGTGAGTGATTTTTATTTATATGTAGTATTCATCCTAATATTAAGCTGAATTGTTCTTTAAACACAACTTTGTTGAAATTGCCAATCTTTTGACTTTTATTTTTCCCTAATTTCTACTCCCTCTACTTTTCTTTTGTTCCCCTTCCTTATCCATTCTACTTCTCTATACCTTCGAGACTTTTCTCTTCTCGATTTTTCTTAAAACCATATTTAACTTATTTATTTGTTTTTAACTTAAAACTTTGATTGCTTGTCTAATTCACCCATATGAGGGTTGAAAATTTTGTCTTGTGTTGTTTGATTGGTTGTTTATTCGCTAAGCATAGAAAATTCAGGGATGGATGGATTAATTAATTATATTTACCTATTGTCTTTCAAAACAATTGAACTAAAGATTTGCCATTTTCAGTCGCACATACAAAATGTATATACTGACGAAAATGCATCAAAAGGACAATATTCTTTCTCAAACCTTTGATGTGGAATTTTTAAGCAGAGAAATTTTGCATTTTCGACAGGGAAATTTCGGGATATTTGAGTGATAAATTCTCTTTATTTAGTCACAAGTCAACTTTTAGTATAAGGAGGTGTGGGCTGATTGGGACGGGCTCCTTCATATTCAATATGAACTCTGTTGGTTCTAAGGTTTGACACCAATCTTTACTTGCATCTCAAAAAACATCAAAAAATTTTAGTGAACAGCTTGAAAAGATCCTACAGTGTAAATATATATCAGCATTTATTAATTTCAAAACCTTATGCTAGTATAAGCTAATATAGAATAACCAATTTATGCCTTTACACGAAAAATACCCAATTCAGCTTATTAACATCTGATAATTCAAGGACCTCACATGGAAAGTTTCTTTTTATTATGGAACAAATTGGGTCCAAAGGGTTTTGTTTTCTTTTTCCTTTCATGGAGACAGCATAAAGGGAATTATAAACTCAAGGACACGTAGTGTAATTTCATAAAAGGTGGGGAGGGAAAATCTTCTCGTCTTAGAGACTTAGTTTTCTACATTTTCACGTGTTTTCCAATATTTTTTCTTGGGATTATTTTAAGAAAGGGTTCTAATTTCGTGCCAATTCAGCCAAATTGGGCCTGTGAAAGTCATTTAGTGGAAATAAATCTTATAAAGAAATTCCTATTCATCCACGCAATAATAATTTTCTGAGGAAGTGATCTAAAGTGATCAAAGTATTTCCAGTCTAGTGCATTTTCACGTTTTTTCCTTGGGTGAGTGCTCAGGCAGGGGTTACTTTCATCACCACATATTGGAAATCTGATCAGATTTGTGCTGAAAGAAATAATTGTGTGCTACAGGAAATGTGGTTTGAAAGTATGGAAAACTGAATTGATATGGAATTCCTATAATATGGAAAATCTCCTTTGAGAAGTTGTGGTTGTTAGTCGAATAAGGGCTGAGTGACGAATATCAAAATAAAACCGAAGATCCGTTTATTTATAAAATAACTTAAAATATCACTTACATCACTGTATATTGTAAAATATATAGTCTAAAATATAATACAGACTAGTCTAATTATGTTTAGATTATAATTAATATAAGTCTAAAAGTTATAAGTAATAAGACTATAACTTAATATAGTCTAAAATACAGACTATCCGAATTGATTTCTTTATTTATTCATTTATTTAATACTATAAAATCTAACTCGAATGCATGCAACAAAAAAGGAAAGAATAAAACGAAAAAGAAAACAAAGATGGTGGTTATTACAGCTTCGAAAGCTGAGCTTGTAACAGGACTTAATCAATACAGCAACATTACAAATGTTTGAATTAAAACACTATTGAATACAACTGAATACTTATAGGATACTGTTAAAAGATTTAGGTTAGCTGTTATCACAGGCGGGACTTTTTTTCCGACACAATTCAATAAATTTCAGTTAACCTGAACATGTGCCCTTTCAACAAAAAATGACTTTTAAACCGCAACCTAAGCTCGAGTTTTGAACAAGCGCTTTTAATAATATTAGAATTTAGGCCATTAGAAAACAAATTACAATAGCATCATTTTCATTAGCTAAAGGTGAACGGTCCCTTTTTAACAATAAAACAATCAGTTGACCACGAACAAGACCAATGCAAATTGCTAATTAGACTGGATGATGTCTGCTATTACTTACAAGGGCTTAGAATAAAGTCTTACACTTTTGGCCAAATCAAATAACAAGAAAATTTATTTTTCTTCTTTTTTATAAGATGAAGGTTCCATTATAAAATTAAAATTGACAGCATGTCCAAAGTGGAACTTGTACTGTATAGGAATAGGAATTTGTTAAATTTAACTTAAAAAATATGAAAACAATATTATGACCCAATAAAGAGCAGAGCTCGTAAGGCTGGGACAGTACAAATGCTTTGAAAAAACACAAAATCTCGTCATAAAACACAACATCTCGTGTAAAGCTCATTAAACAAAAAACTTCAGAAACACCTCACTAGCCTTCATTAACTCAGAAACCTGGAAAACAATAAAAGAAAAGAAAAACGTCTTCAAATGCTATTAGTGTGATGTACAAAAATCTGTTTTTTTTTTATTTGAATTCAAAAAGTTCACACTATTGCCTAGTCATAAAGAAACAATTAGACATAAGAAATCAATGAGAATTAGGAAACTCACTGGGAAAAGCGAAATACCAATTAAAGATTCAGTGAAAAAAAGGAGGGGTGAAAATATATTAAACAAAGATAAAACGTTACAGAGGAAGATGTGATAGACATAGACAAAGACATTTTTTATTTTCATCCAAAACATATAAATTAAACAAAGAATTTACCATTAACGGCCACTCTTAAGACAAAAGAGTCGTGACTGTGGCCGCAATTCTAACCACCATGAATCTGCTAAATCATTTCTTCAAATGATTTTGAAGAAAGAAAAAAAATCCTTGGGGAGGGGGTAAAAAAACAAAATAATTAATATTAAATACTAAATAAATAAATACCCTTTCTTCTTATCACACTTCTCTCCTTTTTAAAAAATGGAATTTAACTATTCTCTTGAATGATGCCAGACTTCCTGCCGCTCCGACCGATTTTGGAAGGTCATTCCAGACGCTGACACCTATGTCCCTGAGAACAAATCCTGCTCTCGTTTTATTTCTTCTGTCGTGAGTCAAATCCTCCGAATTCCGGGTAAAATAAGGGTGATAAACGAGTTAGTTTTAAAAAAATCATAAAAGTACTCAGGGCTTACCTTATTTACACTTTGAAAAACAAAATTCGCTAGCTGGTAATCACATAGCTCGCCTATGTTCAAAACATCATTCTTTCTAAAACACTCCGCAGTATTGTGACAGTTTTGAAATTCTCCTGTCAGACGCAGTGCTTTGTTTTGTATTATTTGAGTTCTTTTATAATTCATCACGAAATTGCTTGCCCAAACAGAACAACCGTATGTGATGTAAGGGTGCACAATAGCATTGTATAACAATTTGACAACTCCTACCAGGAACACTTTTTTCAGCCTCCTCATCACTCCCAATCCTCTAGCTGCTTTTGCCGACACTATTTCACCATGCTTCTTCCAAGACAAATTACAATCAATATAAAATCCGAGATATTTACAAAAAAAAACACCTGTGTTATGCTAACACCGTTATAAATCACGTTTTCAAGATGTTCAGGTACATCAGTTCTACTAAACGCCATAAAATTCGTTTTCTTGTATTTACTGCAAGGGAGCATAGAGCTGTAAAAACATGAAGCCGACTAAGGACGCGGTTCGCTTTTTGAACAACCTCTTTTGAAGTCCGGGCAAACACTGTGATAGCTGTATCATCGGTGAAAGAGGTTAAAACTGAATCATTTAGGTAAAATCGAAGAGTATCCACATATACCAAGAAGATGTAACGGGCCAAGGACTGATCCTTGGGGAACACCACAATTTATAGGCATAGCTGCACTAGATATATCACTCATCACCACCTTCATTGATCTTCCACACAGATAAGACCGAAACCAACTTAATGCTGCATCTTTAATTCCAAGGTTCCGCAGTCTTTTCAGTAGAACTTCAAAATCCACAGTGTCAAACGCCTTCTTCAAATCAATAAAAATATTTATCAATAAAAAAAGTTACCATCAAAACTGTTTTATTGATAAAAATAATTAAGAACAATGGTAAAAGAAGTGATATATTATTAGGAATGCAGGAATTTACTTAATTTGCCAATTTCTTGTTCATCAGCTAACTAAGGTTAAACTTTAATCAAATTAATTCTTTCAGTATAAATATCAGATAAATATAGATGGAACTGTAGCAGCATATCGTTTTCCATATCTACTTGCCGGTGATTCTGTTATCCTAAAGCAAAACTCGAAGTACTACGAACACTTTTACAAATCTTTAAAGCCCTGGAAACACTATATCCCGATGAAGGAAGACTTGAGTGATTTAATTGAGAAAATTGAATGGGCAAAGAACCATGACCTTGAAGCTAGAAGAATGGGAGAAGCGGGGAGACGCTTTGCTAATGAAAATTTGTTACCAAGGGATATATTTTGCTATCATGCTGTTCTGTTCAAGGTTTGTGTCTATTTTATAAATGTTATATATAAACCAAAAAGAGATAGTACTGGGTGTTATATGATAGACAATCGGATACAAAGCGGGGGACACCAAAAACATCGTTTTTTAACGAATTCGAAAAAATTCGTTTAAAGTACTAAAGTCAGTGAAAATGAAATCTGATTGTTTGAATTGGTTAAATGGAAACTTAACATAACCGTTTATATTCAAAAAAATTAAAAGGAACTCACTCGATAGAAAATCGAAAGTTCCTTCCCCCTGACCATCTTCTTGTTAATTTTTGTGGCCATATTAAGTAATGCTTTAGTTTTCACACCTTTTCCTAAGAAATAAAACCTGGCTTTACAATTGTCGAATTCGCTCTAAGATATTCATCTCAGCCTTTTTAAAAAGCTTTCTATAATGAAAGTCATAATTTTGTTTAGTGATTTAGAATAAAAAATAAGAAATCCGTAATTCGGCCATGACTTTTGATATTTTTACAAATATCCTTGTATTTCTTATATTTCAGCCACTCTACTTCGCAAATCCATTCTATTGATATACAATTAGTTTGTTTTCTTCGTATATTTTTGTATTTCTTATTTTAGGAAATCAATCATGCGTAATAGTCCCACCATCTTAGATTGTATGATTTGTTGTATATTTATTTTACGAATATTATATTATAAAATAAATATTATATTATAATTAAATATTATATAATAAATATTATATTATAAATATTTATATTTATTGCGCTCTGACACCACGAGTGTATGATTTGTTCTGTTGGATTTTTCTTCGTTTTTTTCATTCTGTCTAGATGTAATAATCAAATTCGATTTCAAAACAACGAATTTTCGGTGTTCAGATATTTAAAGATTTTTTTTATCTTGTTTTGCTACTAGTATGGTTGGGGGTCATATTGTTTTGAAGTTTCGTCGGACAAACTTGTTCAGATGAATAAAAACTTTCCGTTAAATGAGCTAGGTGAACAGAATTCTTTACGAAAACTAATCTTTGGGCTATGTGTGTACACAAAGTGGAAATTTATACATATCCTTTCAGATCAACACTACTCCAATATAAATTGGACAACTGCGAGTCTGGATATTTTCCAAAAGATTAAACTCCTTGTCTTTCTAATCCCTCTTGAGTAATTCTATTCCTCCCATGGGTTGGTTTAATCCTGTGGCTAGGTTCGGGCTGCTACCGAATAGAAACTTAAAAAATGTGACATTAAGGATGTGTGCAAAATGTTGGTTTTAATTCATTTAGCCAAAGTATGAACTATGAAAATCACCTTAATTTCTTGCTTTCGCAATATTAAAAAAGGATAACTCTTGTTTTACACCAATGCTCACACAGGAGCTAAATTTGCTATCATGGTAATTTAGTTGCCAAATTAAGCAATTTCAGTCGCTTTTTCAAGCAATTTATTAAGTTAAAAAAGGTGAACTCTTATTAGGCATATCAGCAAATTTCCAACGCAACAGTAATATCTATGTGAAATGAAGGTTAGGTTTTTCTAATCTTTGTTATATAATACTTTTTTATAGTTTATATTTATATTTATTATATTATTTAAATAAATATTATATTATGATTAAACGAAATATATAATTATAATTAAGTATTATATTATGAATATTTATATTATTTTCTTATTTATTTTAAATATAAGTTAAGATTTGTTCCCTTCAATCACTCTTTTGACTTAAAAAGAACACTAGAACTTCTAATTTGCAATGAATTAAGTCCATTTCGAAGTTTTTGTGGCCACTCCTTCCATATGAAGTGCCCCTGGGAAAGAAATAGATAAATATAACCTTTTTAAGTTCATTTTAGCTATAACCTTTTTTTTTTTTAATAACAGCAACAGCCTTGGAAAAGACCTTTCTTTTTGGATATGTTGGCAACTAAAATTGTTTATTGCTGCGATTCGTGTATATTACCTATTGCAGGAATTATTTTCTGTGTGAACTTGAGTCACTGTTAGGACGGTCAAATTATGCGTTCTTGTTCCTCAAATTCTCTTTTAATTTCTTTTAGGAATGGACGAAGCGATTTAAGTCAACTGTCACCGTACGAAGTGGAATGGAACATGTCGAACAACCGAAAAAGGAGGTTTTTTGTCCATGCAAGAAAATTGACAGTGTCAAAACAGAGTTATAACTTTGCACTTTAGGCAGTTTATATTTTTATTTATGTAAATATTTATGTTCAATGTCGCCTGCATGTATGCAGCCACTTATTTCAAATATTACCATAGGAAGTAGGAATGAATTACGTGAAACAACCAAAAAAGCATGCTTGCTGTCTATGCAAGAAAATCAAGTTTCAAAATAGAATTATAGCTTCACACTTTCTGCTCTGAAAACTCTAACGTTTTATATTTATAGAAATACTTATATACAAGGTTGACTGCATGGATGCAGTGACTTACTTCAAACTTTACTATGTGAAGTTGGTGATAGTAAAACGTTTAATTTGCTTACATGCAAGAAAATTAAGAATGCCCAAACAGAATTATAACTTCACATTTTCTGCAGTTAAAATATTTTTATTTCTGCTTTTAGATTTCTTTTGGTTTTGAGAGTCTAGGGTTGTTGGTTGAAGGGAGTTTGTTTTGGAATGTAGGGCACTTATGTAACACTTGTGTACTTACGTAACATTAAAAAAGTTCATCCGCTTGGCTATTGACAACAGAGTGTCCTCAGTAACCACAATCACTCTTATAACCTTTGTTGCAAAGGCGTTTAATTAAAGTTATATTCAAGTATAGTTTAACCAAAAATTAGATGGAAAATCTTGCTAAGCTTAGGGCTAGATCCGTAATTCCCAACTTGGGACACAAGCCTCACTGGTGAGTTCGGAAATATTTTGGTGGGTCAAGTAGGCTACAGGACGTGTGCCCTTTGCCTGACTGTACTCTAGAGCAGTGTTGTCAAACATTAGTACGTGTATCGCTTGGAGATACATAAAATTTTTAGGGGGTACGCGGCCGGCCAACAGAAAAATAAAACCATCCTTTAAACCTAAGACTGACTATTTTGTTTATATTTTAGCTATAGTTTACTTGTACCGGTAACTGAGAAGGGGTACCTAGAATGTTTTTTGGGTAAAAAGGGGTACAATGTCTACTGCTTAAGAGCCTTAATTTTGAAAAAACAAACTTTTTCATGTGAATGACGTTACATTCATATGCATTTCAAGAACAAAAAAGATAAATGATGCTATTTATTTTATATATACTATTAATTTATCAGAATCAAATCTAAAATTGCCTACTTTCAAGGATTTTCTGATGAATAAATAAAACAGTTATCAGAGTCAAGCTTTTGCTCTTAATAAATACAGCTTTAGGCTAATTGGGCTTTTTTCTACAAAATTTGCTGGTATCAGACAGACTTAAAATTTGTAGATTTGTGGTTCATGAAGCTTCCTTCATATCCTTGGTGTCCTGTCTTCTAGGAAACTGAAAGAAATGACCCCTACCATTGAATTGATTATCATTAAGTTTAAATGGGTCTTTTACTATCGACATAGCTAACAGATTTTTCCTAAAGTGAGGGGGGGGGGGTTTGTTGTCTTTCGTTTTAACCCATCCTTACATACGCCTTTTAGGATTGTTCTAGGGGGAGGCACACTGCCCGTGTTGCTTAAAAAATTCTTCAAGCTCAACAAAACTGAATGCATAAGTAATGTTGGGTTGATTGTTATAAAAGTATTATTAACAAAAATATTTGTTTTGAATTAAACGTGGTTCTATCGAAGTTGACACGGTACTCACGTGATTGTAAGATGGCCAACCTCGGTTATATTCTTGTAAATTGAAGACTGGCAGGATCTATACAGGATCCTCAGGTATGTAGGGGTGCTGCTATTAATTTCAACAATTACCGTCCACACTAAGTTTCTTCCAAGGATGCCTTCATGAATCTTGTGTTTTAAAAGCAAGCTTATTCAGAGCATTTGATTTTTAGAAACAATTCAAAAGAGTAAAATAAAACTTATATGAAACACTCATAAGTTTTCTTGTACTTACTTATCAGTTTAAACCTATGATCGTTCAATAAATATTGTTTTATAAATAAGAAATGGTCATTTGGATAAATTGATTGTTTATTAAACATTGCAAACTATCTTGCAACTTACACTATCATCCTCACGAATGGTTTCAGTGCACACTTGATGCTCCAGAACTTTTTTAACATTGCAGGCTGGACATCTCTATCATACTTTTTGTCTGTGGTAATGATGTCTCAAATGAGAATTTGAGACGAATTTTTCAAGAATAGTTGAATTTGACACTAAATAGTTTAGAATTGGTCAATGTAGAAGATGATTGGAAGAAAAAATTATTTTTTTTTAAAGTAACAGAAGACGTCTGTGGGAGGAAAGTTAGAAATCCAGTCAGGAATATTAGTGAAAACGTTATAAGCTTGGTAGGAAAGTGAAGGGGTTTGTACAAGACGCTATTGAGTGATAGATGATGTGAGAATATGAAGAAAGTAGTAGAAGTATAAAAGACATTAAAGTATGAATTAAGGTGGTGCGATGTGGAGGACAGGATAAAATTGCCGAGGATCCAGGAAATATAGTTAAGTGGCCTAGTAGTAAAATATTGTACTGGCATGATAAAAAATTGAGAGGGAGTAGTAAGTCTGAACTTGTCCCAGTTAGCTAAAAGAATGGAGCCACAGTTAGTGATGAGGAAAGTTTATAAAGAGATGGGCTTTTGAGAATACTGTAAATTGTGATAAAGTTATAAGGAATTACCGAAAATTTGGAAGCGAAGGAAGATTCAATTTGTGAGGAGGCATTAGAGATACTACAGAAATGATTTAAAAAATGGATGAAAAAAAAGACTGAAAAATTGAAAAAACAGAAAGGATGGTCTTAGGCGCAGATAGCATAGTATGTGAATTTTTGGTATATGTTTGTTAACAAGGGATAAACTAGTGAACATTATGGAAAATGATTTTTTGAGAAAGAGAAATACCTTGTGATTTTAGGAAAACTTTAATTAAATGTCTTAACAACAAAGGTGATAAGAGTGATTTTGGATACATTAGCTATATTTCTGTAGGAAGAAAAATAGATAATAAGACCTTTAGACTAGAAGGCACGTGGATAGAGATTTAAGAAAAGAACAGTGTGGCTTTAGGATGATTATAGGATTGATCGATCAATTGTAGGCTAATAATAGAGCGATGTGTGAATCAAGGTTCAAGGTTCTTTGTTATAAGTAATACTTTTAGTAAAAGTAACAGTGTAATAGTGGTTAGTGGCGTGCACATATTGCCTTTTGGTCAATTAATCCTCCCCTTTAAGCATTCTCTATAAGTTCTAACTTAATACCACAATCCATTCTCAATGGATTTTGGTCCTTTGCGCTTTTGACAATCTGCATGCACGTAGTGTGTTTTGGCTTAGTTCAGATTTCTTTTCAGTATTCTCTAAAATTGTCACCTTCACACGCTTAGCCTTAATAGTACTAGTTTCAATGTATTAGAGGTAGTAGTAGGAGCAGCAATCGTAGTAAAAATGTTGTATTATTAGTAGTACTAACAATAGATATAGCAGTATTAATAGCAGAGGTGGCATGTAAATGTTACCTATTGGTCAGTTGAACATCCTCCTCGTGATGCCCCGGAAGTTTCATCTTGATACGGTAGGCAGTTCCACAAATATTATCTTCCCGCCCTTTTGACAATCTGTATGCGCAAACTATATTTAGATTTAGTTTAACTTTCCCTTAAAAATTTCCTCAGATGTTCATTTCAGTATCCTCAGGCTTGTTAGTACTCACTAAAGAAGCAGTAGTTTTAGTGGGAGTAGTAGTAGTAGTAGTGGTAGCAGCACTAGTAGTGGCAGAAGAAGTAATGGTAGTAGCATGCAAATATTCACTTTCTGGTGAAATGATCTTCTCCCTTATCACCTCCTGAAAGTTCTGAATTAATATACTCAGTCATCCCTAAGTTACGCCCATTTGACAACCCGTATGTATTTAACGGGTTTTTATTAAATTCAACACTCCCCTCAACATTTTTTTATAGGCTCACCTGAATGTCTTTCGTCTTTTTAGAAAGTAAAGGTGACGTATGTCTACATTTCTAAATACCTTATGTTACACGTCAACAATTGACGAATTGCATGACTTACAGCTCATGCTCTGAGGGCAGTGGGGGGGGGGGGGTTGGCATGCCCAAAGAAATAGTTACTGAACCTTTCAGCTATGCTGAAAGAAATGATTATCTCAAAATTGAATTGGATGTGTTTGGGAATTTGATGGGCGTGGGAGGGGGCTAGTTACCATCCAATCACTTGAAAAAAGCCCATTATAACTTTGAATTTTCAATCAAATGAGCTCCTTCCAAAGTTGCTGCGTCATCTCTTTCTATACGAATTGCCTTAGTGAGAAAAATGATGAATAATTAATACATTTTACCCACGTCGCTCTTTACGTAGGAAGCTCTATTGCGCTGCCTATGATTGGAAATTCCCATAAATTTGTTTTCGAAATAAATTTTTACCATTAAGACTATTAAAAATAACAGCCAACATTCCCGAGTCAGCTTTAAACGGTTATTCTTCTTAAGCTGAATTTGTTTTTATTCATTAAATGTTTTTGTGTTTTCGGTTACAATGGGCAAGAGTTCGTTCTTCACTAGATTGCTTCTGACACTGCAACCATGAAAATCCCATTAATATGTTCGTCAGCATGCAATAACGCCTTTTAAAAGTGAGTTTTGTTTCACATATTAGTCCCTGTGCATAGAGACTCCGTACCCTTACAATTCTTTATTTTTCACTCTATTTTTGACACATTCCGATACTTGCTTTCTCGTAGTTGCATGTAACTCTCACTACCGCTTATCTTTTAACCGCGCACATTTCCTTGATCTCGCTGTAGCATATCTATATATATATGCAATATATGTAGCATATATATTGATATTTAGAAGGAAATCATGTCTCAGAGCTCTTATTTTAAATCCCGACCAGATCTGGTGACATTGGGAAGAGTTGGAGGGGAAAACCAGAAATCTTGGGAAAAGCTTAGAGTGGAGAGATCGGGATTAAACTTGGTGGGTAGAATAGTCAAATGTCGTAGATACGTGATTGACGTAACCGGACTGGATTCACTCCCGTTGGGGGAGTAGGGGGGTCCATTGCTTTGGCGAATTTGGTGCTTATGGACGTGCTAGGACGATGAAATTGGTAGGCGTGTCAGGGGCCCGCACAAATTGACTTGATAAAGTTGTTTTCCCCGATTCGACCACATGGGGGGGGGCTGAAAGGAGAGGAAAAATTAGGTATTTTAACTTACGAGTGGGTGATTAGATCATAATGAATTTTAATATTTACAAGGACCTTGTGTCTCAGAGCTCCTATTTTAAATCCCGACCGGCATTATGCCCCTGCTTTTCCTTTAATTCAACCTATTGATTCTTAGAATTTTGCTAGAGCTCATGCCATATGACCTCTTGGCTCTTCCGACCTCGTCATAAGTGCCATATGAGCTCTTGTTCTTAGGTGGAACTGTGAGAGACGAACTTCAGACAATCAGGCAGCTAAGCAATAATATATGGCACCATACGCCAGAAAAGCAGCTTCTTCGAATAAGTTTGTATTATCATCACTTTTAGTTTCTATATGCCAAGTTTTACTCTTGATAAGGATTCAGCTATCTTTACAACCACAATGAGACTTACATAGTCCCTATTAATAATGAACGTTACCAATCGTTAATGTAAAATTTCAGTTAATTTGGGTTGTATTTTTTTCTTTACCGTATACATAATCTCCATTTATAATGAATACCATCGGTCCTTTGTGTGAGATTTAAATCTTCATACTAAATATTTCAGTTAGTATAGGCTAGAGTTCGCTTATCAATCTCTGAAGCTTCTCTTTATACTAAACATTTCAGTTAGTACATGGTGGTGTCCGTTATTTATTATAATACCGCTTCGACTCGGATTTTCTTTGTTGGAATAGTAAGAGACGGTCCTAAGTATGGTACTATGCCCCAAGCAAGTTGCTTTTCAGAAGATGCCTCTATTATCTTAACTTTTAGTTACTACGTTCCGAGGTTTGTTCTTTACTAGGTTTCTGCAATATATGATGAAACTTACATAGTGTCCATTTATAATGAACCACACCGATCCTTTATGTATTTTTTTAACCACATCAATATCCTTTAAAATGAGCCATTCAACAACTGTCTATGATGTTCCAATGCCAAGCTATCTGAGGAGAAAAAGAAAGGAAAAAAGAAAAAAATGCCGAAGATGTAGAGTATCGTTGTTTCAGCCAGTTTTCTTTATTTTCAAGCCAATGTATATCCTTTGTTGTTCAAACCAAGGGACGGTAAGTTTCCTATATTCGGGTTATAAGGCGGTTCTAGTAGTGTACTTTTTCGGATCTGACTGAATTTTAGGAGTTATGGGTTATCATATTTCTTAGTATTAGACGTGATCGCCTCTTACTAGGCTGCTAGCTACCGCTGCAACCCAGACTTGTTTTCAGCTACCGCTGAAAACAAAAGCAACATTTACAAAGATCTACGAAGAACATAGACAAGTAGCTTTTCAAAGACACTTGTATTATATTAACTTGTTACTATGTGCCATAGTTTGTTCTTTGCTAGGTTTCAGCTATATTTGATGAAACTCATACATTCCTGATTTATAATGGACTATATCGATCCTTTATGCAATAACTTTTAGTTATTACATTCCTTAGTTTCTTCTTTAGTAGGTAATAGCATTATTATGTTAAGGTTGAGAATGAGGTTAGTAGCTGGTTATGCATAAAATCAAGACTTACTCAGGGGGGTGTCCTATCCCCATTTATGTATTGTTATTATGGGCTTTGTCCCAAGAAACGCGGCAAAGGCTATGGGGCAACATCGTATTGAATGGAAAGGTAATACTAGCGTAGATTTATGTTATGCCGATGTTTGAAGTTTCATAAATAAAAACTAGCATTGTGAAGAAATTCTTAGTGGCTTTGAGAGTAGAGGATGCATGACTATGTCTAAGAATTAATATTAAGAATACCAAGTATCTTAGACTCAGAATAAATGACGGTAAAGACAATGCTAGGTAATGGGAAAATTGATCAAGTAGAATGCTTTTCTTACATTGGTGGTGTATGGAAGAATACACCAAAGGTATGGTATGGAAAGGTAAAGGAAAGGTATGGAAGAATATGAAGATAAACCTTTGGTTTGTGATTGCCACTGTGGTGATGCATATCTCTGCATAATGGGTGCTTCGAAATGCTGAGGAAGAGGAAAATTTGTTGAACGTTTTGAGGAGAACTGTCTAAAGATAATTATATGTACTTGTTTCACCGTTTTTCAAACAATAAGCTGCAGGAAAAAATTTAGTATGGATAAAATGGCCAGGCCATGTTTTGTGAATGAAATGTGACAGATTGCTAATAATTATACTTTTTGGCCCTCCGTCTGTGCCCAAACAAGAAGGACATTGTCCTTGGCCCATTGGAAGAAGTCATATGAAAAGATTTATACGAAATCAGAACTTTATGACAGGGACAAGAGAATGAAGCCTCAAATTTTCAATTGGTTTCTAAATGAAGGCTGAATTTTTCAAGGACTCTCATGAAAATAACTCTAAAAAAGGATTCTAAGAAAACCATCTCAAGACAAAGACTAACAGTGAATAGTTTCCAGTAAATAAACAGAAGCTTTCAGTTTTTTTGAATAGTTATTTTTAAATACTTGAAAAACATTTTTTTGAACTAATATCTTAAACGTAAGGTAAAGAACTCTTCGACCTCACAGAAGAAATTTTGGAGGTAGTAATATAAAATATGGACATCGAACCAATGTATGACTGTTGTCTGAATTTAGGTGTATTGATTTACATTTTCCTGCAATAAAAAACACAATTTTTGTGCTTGGGTGCAATTTGGAAAATTGAAACGAACTTAGATTACTATGAATCAAGAAATTAAACCTAAGCGATCAAGAAACAAAACAACAATGGATTCGATTCCAAAACAAACAGAAGTTCTGCAGAACCAATTAATTGTTTTATGACATTAAAAGGAATGAATTTTAAACGAGGAAAATAGCGATTTAAACAACGGTTTAAAAAACTAAAAGCAAACTAAGTTCTAACGAGGTTTTATATAAGGGTTAATTCTTGAAATTGGCGGCCCAAATCTAAAAAAAACTCAGTGATGGTTCTTAATTTGCTGACTTTGGTCACATGGTTTCAACAGCGCTGAAATTAAAAAACCGTGGGGAAATAGGCTCTATCATAGACTTATTACCTTGATAGTTATCAGGCAGTTTAGAGGATAGAATAGATATAAATAGCTACTAGAGTTTGTGAGGTTCTACCATAGACTTATTGTCTGAATAGATATCAGATAGTTTACAATATAGAATAGATATACTTATTAGAGTACTTGAATACTTAAATAGCCATAATGCGTCTAGCAATCAGGATTGAATCAGTTCGTTTTAGACAAGTAGATACAAACATCCAATTTTGCTCCTTAATCAGCTGCTTATGTGTAACGTCTGATACTAGCATAGAAGAAAAAGTGCCAGAAATTTAGAAAGATACAGTTTTTAGTCCATTATAAAATAGTACGTCTATGGGGCCTATGTAGATCCTTAGTTATGTCTCTTGAATTTAAAATCATTACATAATACATAATTTAAAGCAATTGTGGAGCTCTTTGACAGTTACTTATGGTATAAATAAAATTAGAAATTAAATGGGGCATGTGCCCAACCTTAAATTCTTAAAAATAGGCGTTCGAGTTGGGGTGTAACTTATTATTTGGTTTTGAACGAGGGTCAGCGGAATGTTTCAGCTCTGCTGGAGTCGACCAAGCTCCAAATGGGTGCCTGAAGATATTGGGAATGAAACACGTGAAGCTTCAGATAATTTGCTCCCGAATACCCATTGTACTCCCAGCCGAAAGCAGAAAATCCAGACATTGGTATCTGCGCTACGTGGACCATTGATCAGTATTATAAAAGAAGTTAAGTACAAAACTCAAAAAGTTTCGTTTGGTCAGTGCTGGAAATATTCAGCATGTCGTTTGAGAAAACTTGGTACCGCATTGAAAAAAAAATACAGACTAGTTCTTTTCATTATTTCCCGTGACACAGAAATTACACAATCCAAATTATCAGTCAAATTTGATTTAGTTTTGCTGGAGCATAGAAGGCTGATGCTGAGTATATATTCGGGAAAAACCGTCTGTATAGTAGATACCCATAAAACTCGTGATATCATTCATTCGGATTTTATCCTCAAACAACCTCCAAAGGTTCTTTCGGAGCAAGTCCTGAAGCTGATAGAAATAAATGCAAAACATTTTGCCGTATGAAACATTTTATCTTCTTTTAGGCTATTGTTATTAGAGTCATCTATACTGAAACTCAAGTCTAACATTTAAGATTCAAGCAGATAGAAAGTGTCTGGCGCTAAAGCGTGATAATAAATCTAGAAAGAGCAGATTTAATTGATACTATGTCTGGTTTAAAGATGCTCTTTCCAACAATCGTACTGACAGTAGTTTTAACTACATGCACTGTCCTTATTCTTTGGCTTGGAATAAAGGTCTATCATTATGTGTGAGTTGGCTAGCCTAGTTTATAGTCTTTAAACAGCAGAATAGGCTAGACTTGTTAGATACTTCAATAAATGGAGGTGGTAGAACTTGGTAGAAGTCTAGGAAGAGCCCACTGCATAAGGAAACATGTTAAGAAAACAATTCCTACTTCATTTTATACAGAATAATTCTAGGGTAAAAGGTGCTTTTTTGAGAAAAAACACTTTTCTTTGCCATTTTGGAAAAAAAGAGATGGGTTTTTGGACAGTCTCTGTTTTACTAAAGCATGACCTAATGATAGGGTATTAATAAGATCCCTGCCTTCTTGGTGAAACTTTCACCAATAGTTTGATGGTATAGGCCTAATTAAAAATGTAGTCTCTGTTTTGACAAGCAATTGAAAAGAAAATTGTATATTTGGTAAAATTCTAGTTTAGTGACTTCTTGCTATCTTGGAAAGGGGTTATGTTAGGAAAATGAAACTTTCAGGGATGGGTCTACAGGCTAATTTTGAAGATACCTACATCTGCTCCTTCTCCCTCTAGAGCAGTGGTTCTCAACCTTTTTTACCCATGGCCCCTTTTCCCTTCTTTTTATCTTGGTGGACCCCTTCATAGCTATTGGACATCAGAACAATTTTCTATTCTTCACTAGCCCAATATAGATTGTAAGTTTTTAGTTATCAGAGAAATGGTATTCAATTAAGCTTTACTTTCAAATGAAAACTTATTTATTATCCATCATTTATTATACATCATTTGTTTTCCATATATTGTACTTTTCATCTTTGAATTTTGCATGCATTATTTCATCACTTTGTCTTTCATTGAGGGGCTCATGCAAAGATTTGTCTATTTTGTCAACATTAACTTCAAAAGGAATTTGAAACCCATATTGGTATATCCATCCCAGGTAGGTCTCCAACCCAAGTGGATGTACACCGTTTGACTAATGGAAAAAAAAATAGCATGTAAGCCTATATAAAAAGGTACTATCCAATCTCCCTATAAATACAAATATTTTTGCCATCTAGTTGGATAATTTGACAATCTCTATAGCAATACTCAAATTTGTCAGCTAGTTCACAAGAAAATTTGCCCCAGAAAACTATTCCTTTTCTAACTAGTTGGCAAGTAATTTTTCCCCAGAAACACTGTCTTTCCAACTAGCTAGAGACAAACATTGCCACAGAAACACTTTTATTAACCATCTAGTTGGCAAGTAACTCTTCCCCAGAAATGTTTTTATTAACCACCTAGCTGATGAAAAACTTTGACCCAAAAAAATATTTCCTTTTCCAACTAGCTGGAAAAAGTTGTTGCCCCAGA